>NC_089527.1:3755435-4055435 GCF_963924715.1 Thunnus thynnus | reverse complement strand
TATTAATCAATGTAATTCAAAGTCATTCACAGATGACTGACAAGCCAATAATAAGTCAGAATAAACGTAGACAGTAAACAGTAAAAACAATGAAACTAATGCACACGAGAAATAAAAATTATGAAAATGAAATAAAATAAAATAGATTTAAAGATATTTTGCATTGATTAATGCAAGAAAAGATTTGTGAGCCTGAAAAGTTGTCCAGGAGGAAACATGTTCAATGTATTTAATAAGTATTATATGAACCAGAGAAATGTACCAGAGTTTGATTGAGCTGCACAAAACAGGTTAAAGTACAAAACATCGGCTCCATTCATACCGCTGACTCTTATTTGTCTTTGTCACTCTCTGTGGTTTTTGTTTCGTCTGCATCTTTCTTGCGGTCATTTGTTTCCTCAGAAGCAGAAGAGTCTTCATTGGTCGCACTTGCTGTGGCACCATCCCTCCTCACTGGCAAACAGTAAAGTGCAGACTGATGCCCTGGTAGCAAATTGACTGTCTCAGGTTCACTTTCATCAGCACTTTCAACATTTCTATTCTGCATGTTGGAAGGAGCTTCACCGGCATTTCCTCCAGCTGAGCCTCCACTTGCTGATGAGCCGGATGGGTTTGCTGTTGGCTGAGGACTCCAGTTTGATGTTCTTCCTGGAATTAAAGGCAACTATTTTAGTCTTGACAATACAAAAAGGGTGACAGGGCAGTGGTAGTGCTGGATGTTTTGTCTTATATTTAGCCATGTTAGGAGCATGGCTTTACGAAGCATAATGTTTGTCAGTGGGTTGGTGTGTCGGTTCACCACTTTCATCCTGACTGAAATATATCAAAAACTATTTTCTACAGACATCAACGGTGTCCAGAGGATGAATCCTTCTGACTTTGGTAATACTTTAACTTTCCCTCTAGTGCCACCATAAAGTTGACATTTGTGCTTTTAACTAAAATATCTCAACAAATGTTGGAAGGACTGCCATGACATTTGGTACAGACATTAATGTTCTGCTCTGGTTGAATTGTAATAACTTCCTGTGACTTTCAGGGCAAAGTATTCATTTGTCCAATATTTTGGTTTATGACTAAATATCTGCAAAACTAACGACATTTGCATCTCAGCTTTTTATTTGTTTAGTGCATGTATGTATAATAAGAACTGGATATAGAACTGACGCTCAGATTTGCGGACAGTTTTGCCCAGTGGCCACTCACAGTATTGTAGCAAAAAGCATTTTCGTCTGTAAAACTATTGACAGGAAACTTTGAACTGCAACGAAGGTCAATTATGACTCTTTCTCTTATGAATTTTTGATCCATGAAGGTTTTATATTTATAAAACGTTCCTCGAGCCTAAAAGAGAAACTCCCTCAGGGGGTCAGTCTCAGTCAGAAAGTCGGGAGACTCAGCAGCCACAAATTTCTCAGTTTTCTCTGTTTAGCGTCTTCAGGTTAGGCTAACCCATTGTTGCCAACTAAACCTTCACTTTTCCAGCAGTTGGGGAAACAACAGACATGACTTACCTTGGTCTTGACAAGCTGCAGCACTACACACTGTAGTCTGTACTGTACATTTACTGCTAGATTGACAATTTACTATTAACCTTTTCCTCTGCTCCGTTCACATTCATCAACACTTTTCTGCCGCTCGCTCTCTCACTCAACTACTCACTCACCCACTACACACACACATTACACACTGTCCAATTCCTTAACGGAGCTACGCTACCCAGAGTTTCCTAGGAAATGACAAAGAGGTTGACTCACGTTTTAGAACAGCGCTGCACAGAGGCTCCCAAACACTACTGATTTCCTAATAAATGGATATTTGACCTTATTTCTGGTGTTAAAAAAAATATTTTCTTGGCCTGGCCAGGGTTCTCGTTGGCCCGGTGGCCCACCAAGCCTGTACAGTTATAAGGGAAACACTGGAGAGAGTTGTTTCAGGTCACATGGACAAACAAACGATTACAATGGGCAAACACTGTAAACATCTGCCAGACCTGCACCTGTCCTCCCCATTAACAACCATGTGACCGAATACTTATAACATATTAAACACATCAAACTTTAAAAGGAAAGTAAAAGGAAACACTTACTACGGTGCAGATACAGGATGACAATCAGCGCCACAACACAAACAAGGGCAACAACAAATCCAATTCCAATTCCAAGATCATGTCTTTTATCTGAAAAAAAGACAAATACAACACAAGAGTTGTCACAGTGTTTTAACATGAAGAAATAATAAATTCAGATGGTTGATATAGTCTGTCAGAAATTATTATTTGATTATAAATTAAGGGAAAAGTAAGATTTTGGTCACAAATTAAAGAAATCAAATGTAATCCTCTCATCACCTGGAGTCTCGAGTGTCGTATCTTTAGTTACACTCAGTGTCTGGTTTGAAGTGGGGTTGTGAACTCTGCAGGTCACTCTTTGTGACCCTGTGATGTTGGCTGTGCTGCTGGTACTGTAAGTGCCGTCTTCTTCAGAGGTCATAGTCGTCTTTACTTCATGTTGTTCCAGTGTACGTTCTGATTGATTCTGTCCGCCCTGGGAAGTCCATTTGATTTCAGGTTTAGGGTAACCCCCCTTTGTGCTGCAGGTTGCTGTCTTATTTGATTGATTTATCTCAAGTTTTGGTTCCTGGAAAGGAGCTGGAAATAGATCAGGATTAGTTTAGCAGGATTTTTCATGTGTATATGTGAGCATTCATACAAAGTTTTGGTTATCAAGGAACTTATAATAAATATGCAAATAAAGAATGACAAATCTGAAATGTCTGGTAATTTAATAGCTACAAAATGATGTGATTTCCTGTAAACTTCCCTTAATATTTAGTGGTTTACCAGACCCCCATTATTCATTATTTATTTATACCACTACATATTCATATGCTCAACTGAGATATCTTCAAATTTGACAAAAAAAACCCAAGACCTTTCATCAGTGATTCATTTGACATAATACAGAATATGAATATAAAAAGTACAAATGATCATACCTGCTACACACACAGTGGTCTGGCAGAGCTTCTTTGTTGATTCGGATGGTGAGTTGAAAATGACTTCAAGGGAGGTTTGATCATCTTTCAGTATCAATTCCTCAATAACAAGTGATAAATTTCCATCATGTAATTGATCAGGGAAGATTTTGGTTCTATTTTTAAATGACTGGCTTTGGTGCTTTAAGTCTGGCTTTCCTTTATTGTACATATATACAACAAGGCCAGAATTATCTTGACCTTGCCAGTATATAAAACTTTTCTCTGGTTGGAACGGTTTACTGAAGGTGTGATGGCATCTCCAGAGCCACGGAGCTCCTCTGGTTCCATTGGCTTGACATGAGTTATTTTCAGATGAAAATGGCAGCAGCAGAACCAAATGGAAAACTACAAAGTAACAAACAAACAAAAAAAAGATTCAGTAAATCCAAACAATAGTAAACCATCTTGGTTAGAATGAGATAACAGGCTGAAAAATCAGAGTTCATCTGCTCTATTTTCATGTTCTAATAAGTAGTCAGTGAATCAAGGATTGATATCTGTGAACCTGCAAACTATTTATATCAGCAAGTACATAATCAATAAAGTCAACTTTTTGCAGTCAGGCTCTCATGCGTATGAACAAGCAGGTGCACATTCACGTCTTGAGCTCATTCCACCTTAAAAAAAACATAATGCAATTTTCCGAGGTGCCTTGTGTTACATTACAGGAGATAAATGTCAAACTCATCACTGTAGAGCTGCATCCAGGGCGACCAGATGCATAAACAAACTAAGTGCCTGCTTAGGGCCCCCCATCGCCACCAGAGGGCCCCCAAGAGTGCTTAAAATGTCCCACAAGAGAGCTGGAAATGTTTTTGTTTCTTTGTTTTTTGATGTATTAAATGTCAGAAAACACAGATTCTAAGGAGAAAGTGGAATACTGAGGTAGTTTGTAAGAGGAAGAAATAAGAAGAGTAAACTGAATTGAAGCAACTTGAACATTTTTCACATCTATACATAGTTTTCAAAGATAATTATTCAGCTTTATATTTGATTCTTGAACCATTATTGTTATCTTGTTACAGGTTCCTCTCTTCATTTTATGTCATTATTTGAATATTTATTACATATTGTCTGTTTTTCACATTTGCATTTATTTTTTTATATAAGAAGGAAGTTTTACTGAGTGAGGTACTTTTATATAAGTTATTTGATTTTAATTGTAAAGTTGATTGTTGTTGATTTTTTTTTTTAACCAAAAGCAATTAAAGTGGTCAACTTGTTTACAGTAAATGCATTTTCTGCTGGTTCATTGTGTTAATTTTCAGAACACCATGTTAAGTATACCACTTCGTACTGTATCACTTTGAATATTAAAGTACAAATTAACACCAGGCCACTCTTGTGAGTTTGCTACCTGTTACGATTAAAAACCATAGCAGGGTGAAAACATGCCAGGCTGGCAATGGTATGATGTAAATAACACAGTTACAACTAATAGAACTGACAATGGGTGTGTTAGATTTACAGCAGGTGTGAGAATGATCAAGTATTGACAATAGTTAATAGTATTGGCGGCACCAAGGCAGTGGGGGGCCCCCAAATCAAATTCTGCTTAGGGCCCCATAAAGGCTTGCTTTAAAGTGTTCATCAGAGAAGATCTGAGGACCGGCTAGTTCTTGATACCCGACCAATAATTTAGCCTTCCAGTTCTTTGCACCATATAAATGGAAGGAATTACAAAATCACTTTAAAACATGAAAGTGTCATCCCGATAGATTAATTTAAACTTTTAATTTAAGGCTCTTTCTCTTCTCACTTTCTGTCCACAGAGTCAAAACTAAACATTGAGAAGCAGCTTTCGGTTTCTGTGCACAACATATGTGGATCAAACTCCCAGAAAACTGCAGGTCTGCTGCATCTCTCAGTTCTTTTAAATCAAGGATAAAGACTTTCTGTCACGGTCTGCTCCTCAGTCCCTCTCTGCAGCCAGTCTCTCATCCCCAGTTCTCTGCATTTCTTCTCCCTGGCCATGTTCTCTCTTTCAACTTCCCAGACCTGCCATTCTCAACGTGTCCACCAGATGCCCTCCCTCTTCTTCACATTTATGCACCTGTTTCCACTCAGTAATTCATTCCCTGCTTCTCATTCCCTCATCAGCTCCTCTGTACTTATATTGGTCCATTTCTTTTGTTATCAATGTTGCTTCTATAAACTCTCATGGTTCAGCCATCCTGATCCTGTTTGCCTATTTATTTCCTGCCTGCTTTGCCCCCCTGGTTACCTGTTGTGGACCGCCTCTCGTTGCTACCTGTGTTTTTTGCTTTTTTGTGTTAAATTTTCTTCTCATTTCACCTGCCTGGCTTGAGTGTCTGCGTTTTGGTCCTCCACTTGTCTGTCCTGTCCTCATCCATGACACTTCTCTGTTTGCTGCTGCCTTTTATTCACTCAAATTTGGAGTTTGATTCATATCTCATGCTGCACTGTAACATTTATTCTGCTGTTTTATTCAATTTTATCTTTTTTTTCTCTCTCTTTTTAACTGTATTTAAATGTGTATTATGTATCTGTTCCATTTCTATTTAAGACCTGAAGACACCTTGATCTCAGTGAGACTAACTGATGATGCTACATATAAAATCTCATATTGATGTTTCTGATGATCTGCATAAATGAATTAAAAGTCAAATTTCAAGGTGATAATATCTTACCTTGAAGGTAGACAGATGACAAAACCTTCATCATTCTAGCATTGTTTGCAAATGACATCCTGACTTGACACTTGGCAGTGCAGACAGGATGAGGGCTGGCCTAATTTAAATATGACCTTACTTCCTTTTTGACTACAGATGTCAGTGATTTGACGTCAGTGATTTCGTCGGTCTGGGGGGGGATACCTGACAGTAAAGTCTCTTTCTTCCTGTAACTACAATCAATGTTGTACTTCCCCCTCTCTACTGTCTCACCCCCAGGTTTAAAATGTTTAATTCAATTTTAATATTACTTTGCTTTTATTATTATTACCTTACTTTTGTTCTATTTTCATTCTTCTGTTACACGCAAACAAAAGCCAAGACAGTCTTTGTATGCTGCAAACTTTGCTAATAAAACTGATTCTGATGACTTTCTGGGTTCATTTGTTTTTAGACACTCTGTTATATTATGTGAGATTGACTTTTGCATTTTTGGTCACTCTGAAATTAAGTTATGATAACATTGTACTCACCAATGTGCGAGCAGTCAGACAATCAGATGGGTTGTAAACAAACCCCCATGTTAGGCTGCATAAGTCCGAAAACTGCTCCATGTTAAAACAGCACAAGTGACTGTGTTGGTGGAGATGTGATGAAATCAATCCAGGAAGTCCAGTTGGAGTTACAGATTTATGCATTTAAAGGCTTATCAGATGCCAAAACACCACACAGTGGTTTTAAATACTCATTTAAAACCACTGTGTGGTGAGAGACAGGACAGGATTTTACAACTCAAATTATCACAAATGTTTTCTCTTACATTGCTACGATCATGAAGTTAATAGTTGAATACGGCGTTCACATTACAAAGTAATCCACCAGGAACATACACTTGCATGTATGTGATGGCCAGCGCAGATCATTGCCAGATGATGTCATGTTGTGTTGGAGTAATAGTTGAACCAGGTTTCTCACTCTTCTGTCAACAAAAAGGCTGTAAAACCTTCAGACTAATCAACAGATACAATTTGTTTGTGTAATTCGTAATTTTACTATATTTCTGTGTTTGTTTTAGGTTATTTATTTACTCATCATTCACTCAATTTACTTAATGTTGCTCTTATTACGTTTATTTATTTAACTAATCTTGTATCCTTTGCTTTCTATACATGTTCTTCTGTCTGCTCCATGTGGCATCTTATATTGTACTGTTAACTTGATTATGAATAAAAGTTTTTGAAAAAATAAACAGGACCGAGAAAAAAAACCCAAACAAACAAACAACCAAAAAACATGTTTCTGAAGAACGACACCTTTGCCGAACTTACTTGGAGCAGAAAATGAAGCTGACTGTTTTCCAGATATCCTGGTTCTACTATCCGGAACTTTCATTCACACTCACGGTTTTCCTGTGCATTTAGGAATTATTTGCAACATTACAGGTGTATTTGCTTTCAGTTTTATCACCAAATTCAAAATTCATTTATTATCATTTTACAACACATGAAATGTAGTTTGTAGTCACTCAAAAAACAGAAATTAAAGAAATGGAGTGATAAATAATAAGTCATAAATAAACTATTTGTTATATTGTAGTGCAGAGGATGAATTGAGCGGATACTTCTGTATCTCTTGTCAGACAGCAGCAGGTTGAACAGGCTGTGGTTGGGTAGGTATTGTCTTTTAGTATCCTTTGGGCTCTGTGCAGGAGCCTCACCTCACCGATATCACTGATGCTTGGTAGATGGGAGAAGGGTACCAATGATGTTCTGGGCGGTTTTAATCACCCGCTGCAGAACCTTCCTGTCTTGGGCCGTGCACATCTCATGCCAATTTGTGATGTTTCCAGTCAGGATGCTTTCAAGAACTTGGGACGGGAATTTTGCCTTCTTAAGTTTCCTTAAGAAATATAGTCGTTTTCAACATTTTTTACTAGGGTGGAGATGTGTGATGTCCGTGACAGGTTCTCTGTGATGCTGATACCCAGAAACTTAAAACTGTTCACCTGCTCCACCTCTGCTCCACTGATGTGGACAGGGGTGTGTGTCTTCTAAAATCAACAATCGGCTCCTTGGTTTTGTTGACATTGAACAGTAGCTTGTTCTCTGTGCACCATTCTGCAAGATTGTTGATTTCCTCCTGATATGAACTCTTATTGTTGTTTGAAATCCAGCCAACAGAGTTCTCTCCACATCGGGGTTGCAGTCATGAGTGTACAGCGTGAATAGTAGGGGGCTGAGCCCACAACCCTGGGGGGCTCTGGTGTACTAGAGTGTCTGGGGTCTGTTTGTGAGGAAGTCCAATATCCAGTTGCAGAGTGTGGTACTCAAGCCCAGAGTGCTACGTTTTCCAATCAGTTTCATGGGGGAGATTTTATTAAATGCTGAGCTGAAATAAACAAACAGCATTCTGATGTAGATGCTCTTATTTTCAAGGTGTGAATGGTAATTTGTCTGGCTGCTGATATTTGTTGTCCTGTTGTTAGGGATTTAGCCAGGTGAGAACAATGTCATGATAGAGGTCATGGCCAGATCTCCTTCACTTCACTTCAGATTAGGGGTAGCAGACAGATTGTTTTACATTCATCGTCCATGGGCATGCTTGTGTGTTTGTGTTTGAGAAGACATTGTTGAGTGCTCCAGGAGACATTCTCATGGGTCGGCAAAGAGGGCAAACAACTACATCAGACAAGTCTCAAGATTATTTATTGTACCAAATACATCTAATTTCTTGTATAGGGCCAGGGTGTAGAGCCCTGCGCAGGACTGTCTCCTTAATCCCGTTCCTGCTGGATTTCTGACCATTACCGACCGCTCCTGCAATACTTGGATTATACTCCCACCCGCACCCGCAAACACTCTGACCATTCCAACACGTTCTCACTCCCAACTCGTCACATACCGAAGCTTGGTCAGGACCCTGTGGCGTCACTTTTTATCGCACTGGGTACCCCTTTAGCGTCAGTTTTCAATGTCCATCCATCTTGATTGTTTATTAAAACTTTGCCCTCAGAAACATCATCTTCTGATGAGTTGGAAGAAGCAACAGGAGCATTTCTGCCAGGGGAGTCTACAGTGGCTGCTGAGTCTTCTTGGTCTTCTGCTTGCTGAGGCCCCTCTTGTGATTCTTGACCTGGAATTAAAGGGAAATGTTTCAGTCATGAGGGCACAACAAAACAGTGGTGAGTCTACTGATGTTTTACACCTCTCTAAATGATATCACATGATGTAAAGGTTTGTCACAGTTCATGTAGGAGATGAGTATGTTTTGAATTTGACATCAGGTTAATGAGAACCACTCACAGGAATTGAGACTTGTTTCACTTCTTATTTTTTCTTGCAGTATGGATGCTACCTACACCGTTTAGTCTATTCTTTGCACAGTACCTTATAATATACAGTTTCCTGCCATAGTCCTTTAACTTCTGTTTCTGCCTCCCTGCCTGCACCAGCTCTGATCCCAGATTTGATTTATTTGTCTTTGTCACTTTCTAAGGATGTTGTGTCATCTGAATCTTCTTTGCTGTCACTTTATAGCTTTGTTTTCCCTTCTGTATCAGCAGTAACAGCAGCAGTGGTGTCCTCATTAGAAGCATCATCTGCAGCAGCAACCTGCCTCCTATAGAAACGGCAAGACAGCATGATGGTTTAGTAAAACTCTGCCTTCAGAAACATCACCTTCTGATGAGTTGGAAGAAGCAACAGGAGCATTTCTGTCAGCTGGAACTCCATCAGCAGCTGAGTCTTCTTGGTTTTCTCCAAGCTGAGACCTCTGGTTCAGATCTTTACCTGGAATTAAAGGTATATGTTTCACTCATGAGGGCACAACAGAATGGCTGTGGGTCTATTGATGTTTTACACCTCTCTAAGTGATATTACATGATGTAAAGGTTTGGCACAGTTCATGTAGGAGATGAGTATGTTTTGAAGTTGACATCAGGTTAATGTGAACCACACACAGGAAGAGAGACGTGTTTCACTTCTTTCTTTTCTTGCAGTATGGATGCTACCTACACTGTTTAGTCTATTCTTTATACAGTACCTTATAATATACAGATTTTCTAACTTCAGTTTAGATTCATTTTTAAGCCTCTTTGATACTTTTATGAGTAATATCATTTACAGGAGCGAGACTATTTCTTATGAGAGCTGTAAATCTGATTCTGGTTATGACCACAGTGTTGGGGGTGTGGGAAGGTCAAATTATTTTATGTGACAACAATTCTGCTGTTTTTGTATTACCAAGGAGATCAACTGCATCAAAACAAACACACCTAATTTCTCCATGAGCTGTATCAACTCTCCCAGCTTGCAATCATAAGTATTGATGATTAAGCCAACAGTTTAATTATTCTAAAACCAATATTTCTCCCACACTAATATTCATCATGACATTATTTTATCATATAACCTTTGTTTCCTATTTGGAGTCGTGTTAATAAATTTGTGTTTAAATGAGAATTGTTTCATTGCATGTGTCATTCCAACACATTGTTCATGTAAAGGAACAAAATTAACATTACTCGGGTCCCAGTGCAATAAACAATACACAATAAATTGCACACATAAGCAAATGAATGCACAGAGTAAGCAAACAAGTGTTTTAATGAGCTTTATGTATCTAAACTAAAGTTTCTTTTCTGTATATCAAACTGGACTTCACATTGTGCATTGCATTCACTGTTACATCATTTAATCATTTATTGCACACGTCACATTTAATTTTTTCTCTTGTCACCTTCATATATTTCATACACTTCATTTCTTTCTCCATAGCACAATCCATATTTCCTTTGTACAGTCAATTATACAGTTTTATTTTAAGTTTTATATCCCTTTTCACAACTATTAATATTTCATCTGAATAACAGATTTAAAATGTTTAATTCAACTTTAATATTGCTTTATTCTGATTGTTATTAGCTTACTTTTGTTATCTTTTTAGACTTCTATGTTGTGTTTGTGTGAGCAAACACCAAGACACAGTCTTTGTATGCTGCATACTTGGCTAATAAAACTGATTCTGGTGACTTTCTGGGTTCATTTCCTCTTAACAACTCTGTTATATTATGTGGGAGTGACTTTTGCATTTTTGATCACTCTGAACATTAGTTATGATAACATCGTACTCACTCACTGGACACAGAAAAATACTCATATATTTGAATGGAGAGTGTGAGTGAACCGGCCCTAATAAAAGAAAAACTGCAGTACAGAGCTACAAATTTTAGTTTTGATGGTATTTTTCTACAGCACTTTATCACTAAACTGTCACCCTCACTCCATTTTTTCCCTTCCCCTCATAGGTCATCCCCACTACTGAATTATAAATATAAGACCTATAATTATTGTAAAATAAATGATAATAACACCAAACTTCATACAAAGTTTGTATATAATGTACTGTATGTATATAGGCATTTCTGCTGTATCCTACAAAAATGAGCTGCACTCAACCCCCACACCAGTGGCGGCTGGTGACTCATAAAATTGGGGAGGACAAGAGGAAAACCAACATGGAATCTTACAACAAACCGCATCAAACTATATCATTGTCCCCCACCTGATGAAATCGGAGGGGTGGGGGGCAATTTTATATGCCAATAAAACAATTTGCTTTTAAAAACAAAAACCCCTGAGTGGTGTAAAGGCTGCTTCTTTAAAGACATTTAGCATATACATATTGTTTCTAAACAAAGAGCAGCTCATTTTAGCCATGGACTGGTTCAGATGTGTGATTTTACCAACAAAGTGAAATTCAAATGTATAGTATTGTTCTATTGTGACAACAGATCTATATTCTCATCAAAAACAGACAAAATATCACATGATTTACACGTGTTTCCTTTGTATTTTCTTAGTATACAGAAATATATAAAGTAGCACAAAGCTTAAAATGTGATACAGGTTCAGATCAGTGCTGAACACTAGAAAGACTGAACACTAAAAACATTCACAGATCTAAAAGTGTAGGTTCACATCAGAAAGTATTAATGCATGTATCAAATACATGACTTACACACTCTTATCTATGTGCACAACATACAAAATATAGTCTACAAAGCTGACATGTTAACACTAGGGGTGCAACGGATCACAAAACTCACGGTTCGGATCGTATCACGGATTTGAGTCATGGATGGGATAATTTTTAGGATCAGCAAAAAAAGGGGGGGAGACAAATAAAACTTTGTTTTCTATTTATTCTGTAACACACTTACAGCACGAAACAGTAATGATCTTCTGCCCATGGTCTTAAATGAAAACATTCAAGACAAACAACATTTGAGATGTCTAATGGTTAAATAAAATAAAATAAAATATATGAAATATTCAATGCTCAATTATTGCAATATGAGGCATGATACCTTCCTCTTTTAAACACGGTAGTGAATGAAACAGCCTCTGTCCACATCATCAAAACTTGATGATAACTTAGAAACATGAACACCCGTCTTGTCCTGCAGCTTGTTGAATGAGCCACCCAACAAACATTCACCGCTAACGTCAGTTAGCAGCTAGATGCTAATTAGCTTCTCAGCTGCAGCACATCAAACAGCATGTAAGCATACCTACAGATGTCACTTCAGACCCGTTAGATGCTGGTTTGATTGTTACCCTTCAAAATCCCTGTTAGCGACATGCTGTCTGCCCATGACTTGTACTTACAGCAGTTTATTTACTTTGTCTTAAATGACACATTAAATTTTGCAAGATAGGCATTAAACCAGAGGAGAGCATTTTAAGATAGACCAATAGAATAGAGCTTATCAAGGAGGAGGTAGTGATCAACCAAATCAAAAGCTTTGGAAAGATCAATAAAAATTGGCCCTGTAAGTAGGCCTTTATCAAAGGAGGAGAACACATCATTGGTGAATTTTAGCAGGGCTGTTGTGGTGGAGAAATTAGTTCTAAAGCCAGATTGGGTTGGAGATAGAATATTGCACAGATTGATGTACTGATATGATTGATTAAAGATAAGTTTCTCAAAAAATTTGGCAATGGTACAGATAATAGAGATTGGTCTGTAGTTATTCACATCTAGTGGATCTCCTCCTTTGAAAAGAGGGGTAACTCTAGCACATTTCCATATGGGGGGAATTGAACAAGTAGATAAAGACGTATTAAATAAATCAGCAAGGGGATACATTAGAACATGAGCTGCAAGTTTAACAAATTTAGCTTTAAAACCATCTGGACCAGCACTACTCTCTTTTAACTTATTCATAACATAAAAGACATCAATAGGAAGAATTTTTCTAAAGAAAAAAGAACCGTTAGAGGTAGTGCAGTTTAAAGAGCCAGCCATATCAGAAGAATTAAAGTGTTGGGAACCACAGAATAGATGAGAAATGACGGTTGAAAGCTTGGGAAATAAGTAGAGGATCAGTGATAGTTTCATTATTTATACGTATCCGATTTAAAAGGTTTTTGTTAGTTTTATTGAGAAATCCAGAACTCTCATTCATACTCACACTTTTCCTGTGCATTTAGGAATTATTTGCAACATTACAGGTGTATTTGCTTTCAGTTTTAACATCAAATTAAGTGGTTTAGATAATCTGGCTAATTTGTCTGGCTGCTCATGTTTGTTGTCCTGTTGTTAGGGATTTAGTCAGGTGAGAACGATGTCATGATAGAGGTCATGGCCAGATCTCCCTCATTTCATTTCAGATGAGGCATTGCAGACCGATTGTTTTACATTCACCTGCTTGTGTGTTTGTGTTTGAGAAGACATTGTTGGGTGCTCCAGGAGATATTCTCATGGGTCAGCAAAGAGGGAAATCTCAAGTCCCATCAGTGAAGTCTGACATTCATTATGAGTTTGTGTATTAATTTTACATGTGTGGAAGTGAGCTATTACCTCAAGTGAAACTCAAAAGGGAGTTAAATCAATCATCATCATTATGTCATAAAACTCAGACAGCATCTGATTAATACAGACCTGTTTTTAATGTTCAGACAGTTGGCATGCACCTCACTTATTTTTATCACACAACTACATCAGACAAGCCTCAAGTTTATGAATGTCATCAGCTGAATGTCATCTAATTTCTGGTATAGAGCCAGGGTGTAAAAGACACTCTCTTTTAAGAGCAGGGTTAGGGTTAGTTACTCACGAGACCTCAGCTAAACGCTGTCATGTTGGAGTTCTCCCTGCAGAGCGAGAGGGTCACCTCCTTGCAGCAATAACATCACTACCCACACTATATCTACATAGTCAGTAAAAAACATTTGATACAGCTCAGAAACGGTAGTTTCACCACTGAAAACAGCATATACAGTGACTAAGAATAAAATGATACAGAAATCCCCCCTTAACGATCATATTGTCACATATTCTGTTTTAAAAAGTTTTACTTGTTAATGTCTGATGACAAATCGTTCCATATTTTCATTTCTCTGTACAAATTTATAAAAGGGAGCATATTAGTTAAATTCAGCAGAGAACATTTTTTAAATTACTTATTTCATATTTAGTCAGGAAAGCCTGACAGCTGGATTACAATGAAAATATGTGGGTGTTAACAGGTGTTGGAGGTTTGAAAGTAGTCCAAGATGACCCTTTAACAGGCTATCTCTAGAGGAGGTCCACTCTGTCGGCTGAGGGCACTCGTCCAGTTTTATAGTGCAGCTTCAGTGCCCCGACAACACATACACCTTTCAATCAGATATGCTTATTACAGGTTCTATACTGAAATTATACTTCTATTACAGGTTCAGCAGGTCAATTTCAATTTGTCCAAAACTGTTTTAATAAACATTGCATGTTTATCCTTAACAATTTCCATTATAAATTTTCAGTATTAATACATTTAGATCTCATGTCAGCCCTTAAAGGGCTAATCAGAAGTTACAACTCAGCTCAACTGACAATCATCATTATGTGTTTTAGTTAATTGTCATTTTTCATTGAGTCTTTACAGAAAATTATTTTAGAGGTAGGTTTGGGTGGAGTGTGTCTCAGGCATACTAGCTGAGACCTTTAACACCGTCTCTTGGCTGAGGCACATTTGAAGGCTACTGCTGGGTTTGTGCAACTGATATCACTCTACCTGCAAAACACCCAAAAATTAAGAAAATTTAAAAAGTGAAAAATATAAAAAAATAATCACACAGTTTCCATCAACAATTTAACAATAAATACCATAAGTAACTGTAATCAGAGTATTCAAATCAAAACTTTGCCTTTGGTTAAACACTCACAAGAATTAAATTTCCCTCATTGTGAAGTTAACTTCTTTTCATTGATCGCTCCAAAAATCAAACATAAATCTAAGGAGCAAGGATACAATGAGTATAAACACAGGATCTGTCAGGAGAGATAAATGCTTGTGGGCGATAAGATGATGTAAAAACATAACACATGAAATAACAACAGCATAAAATCACTAAATATCAGGTCAACTTCAATACAAAAGGTTCAAAATGAGTAATCACCAAGTTTCATATACAACAAGGTCAGCATTGATTCATCTGCGAAAGGTGAAGGTTGGTTTCCTGGTCGTCCGAAGAGTTTGGTGTGGTGGGGGAGGCAGTCTAGAGATGAAGGAGTCCCAGTACCTGAATCTTGAGAATTAATCAAACTCGAGTCTTGTAGTCAGCGCTCAATGGGTAATTGTGTCTAAAAAATTTTTAACCAAGTCACACTCACTTCTCTGGGCTGTACCACCCTGTGGTTGTGTAACAAAGGATGTTGCACCTAACCACAAATTTGCATTATAACCGTCGCTAAGCAACGGAATAACAAGATATGTTTGTAAAGTCAGAGAGACATGCAGCAGTGTGGAGAGGCTCAGATTACTCAAATATCTTTCTTTTTTTTTCTTTAATGTTTGTCATTGAGATTGAGATCAGCCAGAAGATTTTCCAAACATTTTCTTGACTTTGTTTTGTTTTGTTTTTCTTTTTGTGGAGGCAGCAGCAATTTTACTATATAAAAAGTGCCAAATAAGAAGCATGAGGGAGGATTGCATATTGCAACGTGCAGGAAAAACATACCCAGACTGGTTTAAATTATTCTCTGTATGTCCTGCAAGTCAATATGATGCTCTATGTGATGTTATCTTGAGGTTAATTCATAGTGGCTGCATCAGGGGGCCATGCAGGTTTGTCATGATTTGGGCCATGCCATCTCACTATGGCACATTCAACTTTACAAATAATGCACTCACCAGGTTCATATATTGACCAGTCTTATGGTTACCGTTGCTCTTCTCTGAGACATCCCTGTTCTGCCATGGCCTCTCCTTAGAGGGCTTTTCCTACCGTATGAGACGCCTTACTTATCCCCTGAGCCAGGACTAACAAACCTCTGAAAGAATGTGCTTGTGGTGTCTGTGGCAGGGTCATGATGTCTCAGTCTGTCTTTCCAATCTGTGAAAAATGAACTGGGCCGAATTTTTTTTAGCATAGCGGTATAGTTTGGATTTATCTCCACTACGGTGTCTTCCCCTTCAGTTAACTTTCCTTCTGCTCATCAAGACTCTATCACTGACCTTAAAAGCAAGAGGCCTTGGATTAGGTTGGTTTTCAGCTTTAACTTCTTTTAGCTTTGGAGCCTGAATATGTTCGTGCAACAGAACCAATCTTTCAGGCATGTCCCAATCATTAGGTGCATTTTTTATCAACCAATCTTTTGCAGCTCTAACTGCTCTCTGCAACACCATTTGTTTCAGGTTTGTAAGGAATAGATTAAATTTGTTGTACACCATGAGACTCTAAGAGCTGCGTTACATAAGAGTTTTTAAAATGCTTCCTATTATCTATTCTCAAGGATTTGATTGTAGGATATTGAATCAACAGCTCTGCTGATCTGGCAGAAACTGTATTTCCTGTTGCTGCTCTCACGGGGAAGGACGCGCTTTGCATTAGAGCTATTGTCTGCAGGAAATACTTGTTACCTAAAATAGATGTGCGTAAGAAAGGCCCTGCAACATCTGCACTGCAGTGTGTGTAAAGTGTCTCTAGCACCAGGTAAATCCAGACCTGTGCTCTTAAACCATTTTATCACTCTGTCTCCTCTGATATGTTCTAACCCTTTGTGTATTTGCTTTAACACGTTCATTTGGTCAGGCTGCAGTACTTTGGTTGGACCAGTTTTTCCATCTTTCCACTCATTAGGCACAATCAACCACAAAGGCCCCATTATTACCATATCTCTATGGGCTGGTTAACATTAAGCCTTCCTTTCCCTTAGGATGCACTAGTTACTTTAGGATTTTATCCTTTTTTTTAGCTTGGGCCTACTTCTTTATCCTTCTCTTCCTTGACCATTTAACTTATCACAGAATGCTTTGTGACCTGCCTCTTGAGTGCTATAGGATGCCCTAACAGATTCAGCTATAGAGGATTAAGAGTTGTTCCACACCAGGTGCCTTTCAGGTTTACATTGCTCGGTAAACTTTTGCTCTAAGTCACTCTAAGTACCTGTGGGTGCTTCACTCCTGTGGTTAATTGTTGAATGCCGTCCCCTATATTAGTGCGGCTTCTTTCGTAATTAAACGTTCGAGTGACATGTCTAGCAAGGTTGAGTATCAATTATAAAATCTGCAGGCCTCTGGATTCTCTTAACTCTTCAGAGGGCCCTGTTGGGCCGCCATGTAATGGTTTCTGCTTGTTACAACCGATACCCCCTGCCAGTGTGTATAAGGCACCAGCAGGTGGCTGTCTACCTCTGACCTAGGTATCGGACAGGTTCCCAAAATCTACATGCAAGACCGTCTTCGCCTGCTTAAGGAACCAGTATTCAGCTTGGTTTCTATAATCACCAGCTGTCGTTGAATCATTAATTTCAGCCTGTTTAGTAAAGAAAGCCTGACAGCCGGATTAAAACGAAAGTGTGTGGGTGTAAACAGGTGTTGGAGGTTTGAAAGTAGTCCAAGATGACCCTTTAACAGGCTATCTCTGGAGGAGGTCCACTCTGTCAGCTGAGGGCACTCGCCCGGTGTTATAGGGCGGCTTCAATGCCCTGACCCTAACATTTTTTGCCAATTCAACACATAGAGTAAACATTTCAATCACATATGCCTATTACAGATTCAGTACTGAAATTGTACTTCTATTACAGGTGTATCAGGTTAATTTCAATCAACAGATCTAAACCTGTCCAAAACTGTTAATTAATAAACATTGCATGTTTATCCTTAGCAATTTCCATTATAAATTTTCACTATAAATAAATTTAGATCTAATGTCAGCCGTATCTCAGGGGGCATCTTGCTTACCTTAAAGGGCTAACCAGAAGACCTCAGAGATGAGCACAAGCCAGGAACTTTGGTTGGAGTGCATGAAAATACGAACCAGTTTCATTTATTTTTTTACAAAAACTAGTATTACAAAATGTAAAAAGTAAAATACAAAAACTTGAATATAAAAGTTAAAAAGAAGAGAACTCTCTCTAGGATTTAAAGAAGTCAAAAAGCAAAAAGGGCATAAAAAGCCCTGAGACCTCTCTGGCCTCCACTTTTATATCATTTGTTTTCAAGCATCTACATCTTAAACTCCATATATGGTCACCAACCAGAACATCAGCAAACTATTGGATGATTTTTGTTTACATTGTACAGAACATATAGTTATTTCCCAAACTTCACAGACACAGATCAGAGATGTATGTATTTGTCTGTGTCAGGTGCAGAAACCACAGCTTGCTTTGCAGGCCACTGGCTTCCTGCTGATCTAAGAAGGAGTGTTAACTTGCACAAAAGTTTAGTAACAGTTGAACTTAGAGTACTTTCAATCATGTTTTTTTAGTTAATTGTCCATCTTCATTGAGTTTTTACAGAAAATTATTTTAGAGGTAGGTTTGGGTGAAGTGTGTCTCGGGCATTCTAAGTGAGACCTTTAACACTAGCTTGGACATTTTTTCATCATACCATAGACCTTTGTCAGCTTCGGCTAGCTAAAATATGACACACACTCAAGTTAGAAACAGCACCTTGTACAACTGATGTAATGTCTTTGATGTAATATTTGTTATTTACAGTGAAAATGTTGTACCCAAGGGGAAAAAAATGGCAGCTAGTAGCAGTGATAACACTAACACAGACTACACAGACAAAATACATTGAATGTGTCCAAAATCGTCAACATGGGTTAAAAGCACAGAAGCTGCCTTCACAAAAGTAATGTTAGCATAGAAACAATAAGGTCATACTAGCATAAAAAAAAATAAATAAACGTTAGCATGAAAAACAAAGTAATGTCAGTAAAGTAACTGTCATGAATGAAAGTTAGGACCAGAAGATCCTGTCGGCTCAGTTTATTATTTATGTCTGTAAGATAGACATCTACAGACATTACAGTACCATTAGCATGCACTGATTCTGATCACAGTCATAACATTAACAAAAATCCTGCTGTTTCCTCATACTATACTCAACACTGACCTGCAGTGTATACAGGCAATACAGGATTTAATCAGTATTATTGATCAGGCACACAGGATTATGACCAGAAAGCATGTTCACCTTTCTTCACAGATTTTTCTCTCTGAAAATTTTTTGCGTAAGAACAGGACGCATTTTCCACCCAAAGCCATCAGTTTATACATAAACACACTGAAACTACACTAAACATCCATAAACACTCAGTAACAGAGTGAGCTGTCTGACCTTAAACTTAACGTTTCTTCCTGCAGTTTAAGTGTAAAATCATCCACCTCCTTCATAAAATCCTGGACTCTGACCTGATCTCTGAAGCTAACAGCTAATTCTGAACTGTGAGCTAACTGGGAGGTTTTCCCTTCTTGAGATAATGAACATTTTCCATCCATTACTTCTCTGATTTGTGCAGTTTAAGGAACAAAATCAACATCAAACGTTGATCTTCTCATAAGCTCTCAGTCATTCTGGTTAACTTTCTGCCCCCCCCCCCTGCACACATCTCACATGTGACGCTTCTCGTAAACCCGTCTATTAAGCAGGGAGGGATAGTAAATGTGTTTCACTCTTTTTGTAATTAGGGACATAGAGTGGGACACAAACACAACACACCTCTGTTTAAACTTCTCTCCACTCTGATGTATGAAGGAAAATCTTTGCACATACTGTAGGTGTTAGCAGTTTCCTGCCATAGTCCTTTAACTTCTGTTTTTGCCTCCCTGTCTGCACCAGCTCTGATCCCAGATCTGATTCATATGTCTTTGTCACTTTCTGTGGATTTTGTTTCATCTGAATCTTTGCTGTGGCTTAATAGGTTTGTTTTCTCTTCTGTATCAGCAGTAGCAGCAGCAGCAGTGGTGTCCCCATTGGAAACATCGTCTGCATACCGCTTCACAGAGAAATGGCTAGACACAGTTTGATGGTTTAGTAAAACTCTGTCCTCAGAAACATCACCTTCTGATGAGTTGGAAGAAGCAACAGGAGCATTTTTGCCAGCTAGAACTCCACCGGCTGCTGAGTCTTCTTGGTTTACTGCTTGCTGAGGCCCCTCTTGTGATTCTTGACCTGGAATTAAAGGTAAATGTTTCAGTCATGAGGGCACAACAAAATAGCTGTGGGTCTATTGATGTTTTACATCTCTCTAGATGATATCATGAGATCAATGAGACATGTTTTTTTTGTGCAGTATGGATTTAGTCCATTCTTTTTACACTACCATATACGATACATATTTAACTTCTGTTTTAATTTATTTTTAAGCCACTTTGATACTTTTATGAATAATGTCATTTACAGGGATGAGATAGTTTCTTATAAGAGCTGTAAATCTGATTCTGGTTATGACTACAGTGTGGGGGGTGTCACACCAACAGCAGAGAGGTGATGACATTAAATTTCCTTTTGTGGTCAAGCCTTCAACATGATGGTATGTTCTTAGAGCTACAGTAGTAATAAACACATTCTTACCATTGTAAGCAGACCTGTTAAATTTGAGCATTCAAGTTCATTCTTGACCTTTAGGAACAGTATGTGTAACAAATAATCTCAGCTCAAAAGGTCCACTGACTATTTAGAGCTTTTAACTGCATCTCACCATCTGTCCTAAGAGTGGAACTTCAGTCACATGATAATAGAAACAGACAACATCAACATCATATTCGAGCCTGAATCTGATCCAGAATATGACTTTCAACAACACCAACGACCTCAACAACAAAGATTACAGAACGGACGGCTGTTTATGGACATGCTGAACAAGCTGACATCATCTCACCTGGAAAGTTAAAAAAAACTTTGCAAACAAAGCGTCCAGGGCAGCTGAAACCTGGGTTTTGTCTCACAGGGAGCATTTTTACATATGTTCACCTCAAGTTTTGGAACTTTGACCATTTTTAACATCCAACATCATAACAGTACATGAATGTTAGAAAATCACAAAAAGCAGAATATGCCCCTTTAACACTCGTGACATTCCTCGTAAATCCATCTATTAAGCAGGGAGGGATAGTTCATGTGTTTCAGTCTTTTTGTAATTAGGGACATAGAGTGGGACACAAACACAACACACATCTGTTGAAACTTCTCTCCACTCTGATGTATGAAGGAAAATCTTTGCACATACTGTAGGTGTTAGCAGTTTCCTGCCATAACCCTTTAACTTCTGTTGTTGCCTCCCTGTCTGCACCAGCTCTGATCCCAGATCTGATTCATTTGTCTTTGTCACTTTCTGTGGATTTTGTTTCATCTGAATCTTCTTTGCTGTCACTTAATAGGTTTGTTTTCTCTTCTCTATCAGTAGCAGCTCACACAGCTAGATCCAGCTTGATTATCTAGTAAAACGTCCTCAGAAACATCACCTTCTGGTGAGGCAACAGGAGCATTTCTGTCAGCTGAGTCTTCATCGTTCTCTTCTGGCTGAGGCCTCTGGTTTGAATCTTGACCTGGAATTAAAGGTAAATGTTTCAGTCATGAGGGCACAACAAAATAGCTTTGGGTCTATTGATGTTTTACACCTCTCTAAATGATATCACATGATGTAAAGGTTTGTCACAGTTCATGTAGGAGATGAGTATGTTTTGAATTTGACATCAGGTTAATGTGAACCACTGACAGGAGGAGAGACTTGTTTCACTTCTTTTTTTTTTCTGGCAGTATGGATGCTACCTGCACTGTTTAGTCTATTCTTTGCACAGTACCTTATAATATACAGCTTTTCTAACTTCAGTTTAAATTCATTTTCAAGCCACTTTGATACTTTTGTGAATAAACAGTTTCCTGGCATAGTCCTTTAACTTCTGTTGTTGCCTCCCTGCCTGCACCAGCTCTGATCCCAGACTTGATTCATTTGTCTTTGTCACTTTCTGTGGATTTTGTTTCATCTGAATCTTCTTTGCTGTGGCTTAATAGGTTTGTTTTCTCTTCTCTATCAGCAGTAACAGCAGCAGCAGTGGTGTCCTCATTGAAAGCACTGCCTGAAGCAGGATCCCGCCTCACATGGCAAGATCCAGCTTGATTTTCTAGTAAAATGTCCTCAGAAACATCACCTTCTGATGAGTTGGAAGGAGCATGAGGAGCATTGCCGTTAGCTGGAACTTCATTGGCTGCTGAGTCTTCTTGGTTTACTGCTTGCTGAAGCCTCTGGTTTGAATCTTGACCTGGAATTAAAGGTAAATGTTTCAGTCATGAGAGCACAACAAAATAGCTGTGGGTCTATTGATGTTTTACACCTCTCTAGATGATATCACATGATGTAAAGGTTTGTCACAGTTCATGTGGGAGATGAGTATGTTTTGAATTTGCCATCAGGTTAATGTGAACCACTCACAGGAAGAGAGACTTCTTTTTTTGTGTACCGTATGGATGTTACCTACACTATTTAGGTCATTATTTGTACACTACCATATAAGCTGACATCATCTCACCTGGAAAGTTAAAAAAAACTTTGCAAACGAAGCGTCCAGGGCAGCTGAAACCTGGGTTTTGTCTCACAGGGAACATTTTTACATATGTTCAACTCAAGTTTTGGAACTTTGATCAACATCCAACATCATAACAGAATATAAATGTCAGCAAATCACAAAAAGCAGAATATGCCCCCGATAACATTTAACCAACACTAAGATCTTTCCTTAATCTTAAACAAATTGATTTTGTTGCCTAAACTGAAGCACACGCAGCAGTCAGGATGTGAACGTTTACACCTGTTGTGCAGTATTTAAATGTAACTTCAATCTTCAGATGTTCTGTGAACATAATCCAGGCAGAGATTATGTTCAGCATGGCAGCATTACTGGAAAAAAGTTTAGTAGTGTAGAAACGTCATTTCTAGGAGATAGAGTCACATGACCGAAGATTGACATGTGATGACCAATCACTGGAGGACACCTGAGCAAACTCAGTTAGCTGATGTGAGATGCGGTTGAAAGCTCAGAAGAAGCTATTTAGTGGACCACTCAGCTTTGATTGTTTTGTTATATCGAAATGTTGTATGTTTTTGCTCAATACCACTGACAGTATGAATATAGGATATTCTTGTGGATAGAATCAGAAGGTGGGTACATCTGCACATAAACTGTTTTGTACACAAGGTGTCTGTGTGGTATTTGAGTTCATGGTTTTTCACAAGTTGATGAAATCTTTATATCCAGCAACAAAAAGATAGCAAATAACAATCACAATAGAGAATAAATTGAAGTTACTCACATTTTCTGTAGACAAAATACACAAGAAATAGAAATAATAGGGCAGCAATGACTCCAATTGATACACCTATTGTACTCAGCAGCTCCTCACCTGTAAATTAGGAAACATAACAGAGTAACAAATTATTTTAACATGTTGCAATAATATAAACACATCTTTGAACACGTCAATATCTGCTTTTTGTTTGTCTTCTTTGTTTCTTTTAATGTTTAACATTACCTGTCCAGGGACTGCAGCTGAAAATTTGCCTTTTGGCTAAATCTGACTCATTTACATCATGTTGATGTTAATTAATGTTTGTTGTCCCTGATAAATAAATAAATTGATAAAAAAAAAATAAATGCACTAATTGCTTGCTATGTATTACCACAACTAAATATTCCACAAGCTGCCCAAATCTTCAGTTACTTATGTAATACAGAAATCTAGAAACTGAAACTGCTTATAGTTTATTTAAAGTAAGTTTCATTATAGTTTATTAATGGTGAATTGTGTTTACTAGAATTACAGTACTGTTCAAAAGTTTTAGGAACTTTAGATGTTTAGATTATAATGCAATACCATCAGGGAAGCATCTTATTATCTTTATTTATCTGTATCTGTATCACTCACCAGGAGCATCAATCACTGTGGTGTTCTCAATCTGCTGTTTGGAGCGAGGGTTATACACGAGGCAGGTTACAGACTGCAGCTCTTTGACACTGACGGTGCTTGTGACAGAGAAGGTTTTCTTGGTTGGATGCTGCTGATGGGACGTCTGAGCATCCTTCAGTTTCAGTTGTTCACCGCTGGATTTATTTTGACCAGTCCATGACACTTCAGGTTCAGGGTATCCTCCATGTGCCATACAGGTTGCAGTGTTTAATGTGCTGTTAATGGTCAGGTTAAGATCTTGGTAGGCAGCTGTGGGTGTGTCAGAAAGCATGATGGTTTACACACTAGAGATATTTATAGTATTTTGATGTGTATAGATTTTGGTTTGAAAGCAAGAAACTACTATTCCATACCTGAGACCTGCAAAGAGGATTCGCACTGATGTTCAAGCGGTTTTGTAGAATAAAAACCAACAAAGGCCGAGAATGTTTTCTGGTCATCTCCAACACTAACATTGTTAAGTCTAATAGAAATATTTCCAGAACTAAAGTCATTATTGAAGACTTGACACCTGTTCCTGTATTCATCAGCTACTGGCACTGTTTTCTCACTGATATGCCAGTGGAACAAAAGTTTGTCAGACCCATCCTCCTGCCAGTAAAACCATTTGATGCTTGTTGAATTCACTGGTAGTGAACAGGGAATCAGGATGGACCCTCCAACAGTGGCATTGAGAGGGACAGGTATCTGACCCACGATGGGTGCTAGAAAAGAAAAGATTGAGATACAGTAAGAGTTGTTAGTAAGAAGAGAAATGATGTCATCCTGACTCATCAAAACAGTGAGAAACTCAAAGGTAAAAACACATTGAAACATGCACATAAGAGGCTGAATTTCAAGAGAATCCTTTCTTCAGATGTCAAACTGTACAGGAAGGGTGTCCTGCTAATTAAACTTATGCAGGCATTTAGCTCCTTAATTTTTTAGATTTGATGCATTCTGTGTTAATTTGGAAAGAAAAAACTGTTCTCTGTATTTTTCTCTTAGTATCTTACTGCCAGGTAAACAGCCCCCCGCCACCTGCCTCCCTCTGGACAAGATACTTGGTTCCTGCTAGCTGGAGCACTGTGTACTATCATTGTTAGTTTTACACATTGTAGGGTTCAATTCGGAAGGCTAGATATAAATTAACAACTTATAATTGCAGTGTGAAAACAGTCACTCAGCTTCAGAATACAGTAACTCCCCATATAGAAACCCTGTCTCCTAGAAATTACATTTATATACCTGTTTTCTCAATTACGTTGGCAAACATAATTGCTGCCTGGATTATGTTCACACTGTAGGAGGAAGTCCCTGCATGTTTTGAATGCAGACAGTACAACCCTCAAACAACAGGCCAGCTCTTTCATCACATAAGTGAGATTTCCAAACTTTTCACTGACCAGACCATCTAAACAACATCCTGCAAACAGAAAGGATCAGATGAGGAACCCTTCATCTCCTGCATGGTCACTAAACCAGACCACTGACCCAAACTACCTTTGATCCTTCAAGCTACCAGAGCCAGCAAGATGATAAGACCAATTCACACACCAGTATGCGCTGACAGTACCACTTCAATAACCAACACCACCACTTGCTTGCATAACTCACCTCTAAGAACGCACACACACACACAAATGTAGCACATAGCCTGGACCCCTGCAGTTTTCAGTCAGATCAAGGACTGTAAAACACATCAACTTACAAATGTAGTTTTAGATTTTGCCTAAGAACAATTAATATTGTATGTTTGTATGTGTGTGTATATCACCCAATATGTCTGCTTTAATTGACTTGCACTCACTAGCCATAGCCTTGTGTACCAGTTTCCCCTTTCCCTTGTGTCTTGTTTGTAAAATGTTGTAATGTTTAGTACTTGTTGTACTGTTTGTTATTGTGCTGTCATATGTTAATTGTGACCTGCGACTGCAGATGAAAATTAGCTATAAGCTAACTGGTACAGTACGTCAAATGGTAACATTTATGTTTAACACTCTACATGGTCCCAATAAATAAGACAAATAAATAATTAATAATACAAAGTATGTAACTAAAAATGAACTTGTTGGTCTTTTCTTGTGTTTGCATCTCAGTCACTTAACCTTAAACGACCTATATCCTTGCAAAATCATAATTAAGATCAATAACAACCATCATTCTAATTAATATCTCAACAAGAAGGACTATTTCCCTATTATTATACCTACTCTTATGTGAGGTATGTTGCTGGACGAATAATTCACATTTGAAGCATGCAATGATAATTCATAATTCCCCCATTAAATCATAAAACTATTTGTGTGCACAAATTCCTACAGCAAGGTGTCATACCACTGGTCCGACAGCCCACTATTTCGAAACTCCAATAGTTAAAAATGTCCCATTAGACTGAAAGCTCATAGTCCGACAGCCCGATATCCCGAAAACAAAAGCCCACTGCTCCGAAAATAAACTGTGATGACCCCTGTTGTCATCTGGGAGTTTATATGGTCTCTGATCGGTGTCTCTCCCCTACAGGTGACTAATTACCTTCACTCAATGCACCTGAGCCCGATACACTGCTGTTCCTTAAGCCACAGCTACAGTCTCTCTTAGACTCTCAGCTGCCTTGCTGCTGCAGCTCTTTGTCCTCTCTCCCTATAGGCACCGGTTTGTTTTGCTTTCATGCACTTTACAACACTCACACACCCATATTCTTCACTCATGCATCACATACTCTACTGATTTCCACTCCCTATACTCTAAATATTTAATTAATTTGATTTAATAAATTATCTTTTGTTAAACATTGACATGGTGTGTTTCTCTTTTGTTGTGGCCACTTGAGCCAGGTTATAACAACACACTCTCCCTTGAAGTGCGAGTGATCATTTTAACCCAAACCACGATATTTCCTTAACCCTAACCAAGTGTTGTTTGTGCCTTAATCACAGTATTGTCACTCCATAAAACATACGTCTTTTTTTATCAAGCACATGAAAATACACAAAGATATTAAGTTTAGCAATATGTTAATGAAGGTTTTCCTTCGACAGTAGGAAACAGATGAAGACTTTATTTGCCTCGTCATCAGTAACTTAAGCTGTAAATGAACTTTTGAAACAGACGTTTCACAATTCACTTAGTTCTTCTAATAAATTTGGCGTCATGTTTCACAAAGCAGAACTCTGATTTAATGAAATCACGTTATAAAAATTGCAGAGCAACGGGCCTTCGAGACAGTGCGCTTTTGTTTTTGGGATAATGGACCATCAGACTGATGGCCTTTCAATACAATGAGACTTTTTTTTTAATTATTGGGGTTTTGGAATAATGGGCCTTCAGCCCAATGTTTGCACACAAAGCGCTACATCTAAATATCCCATCGGCCGCAGAGGGAGGAGGTCGGGGTGGATGGAAGATATCCACTAGATTCAGCAGACTCAATTACTGAAGCATCATATTAGTGTTTCAGTGTTCATTTGGGCATCTGATTATTGTTTTAAGACAGACTTGAAAAACTGTGAATCTATCCTTTGACCAACATGTTTATCAGAAAAATGTAAAATCACCAAAATGTGGAGAAATATTGTTTTCACTAGATAGCAACAATATGCAGAATAGCCAAAGAACACACGGCTGTTTTTTATTATGTTTAAATTAAATAGCTGCTGGAGAAAAAAATGTATTTGCTCCAGGGTAATATATTTTTGTTTTTTCATCATCATAAAAAACAATCATATCAAAAATTAATCAAAATATCTGCAACTGTATGAATTTCCATCCTATTGACACAAACATGTTTCCTCCACAAACATCTATCTGACCGTAACCAGTCTGTTCAGCTCCTCCATAAGGAGGCGCTCTGGTAGTGGAAATATTGCGATATGTTGCAATATGGATTTTTTTTTTGTCCCACCCCTAATAACTAGCAAATGTTTGGAATTTTTACTTTAAAAAAATTGCTAAAACAGTTATTTGATTGTCAAAATAGTTGCTATTTAGTTTTCTGTCAATCATCTAATCGATTAATTGTTGCAGCTCTACTTTAAAACACAATGAAGACTGTTCCTGATTAATGAATGACTGTGGTCTATCATAAAAAGGTGAATGATAGTTCAGTTCCTGTTCTTTCATTGATAACTGGCTGTTTTGGCCGCTGTGGCACCTTACACTGAACTACTCTCTTCAGACTAAGAAAATGATCGCTGTTACAGAGCTGCGAAGTGGGAGGAGCTATTTCGGGTTCCCCTCCTATTCATTTTTCCCATAGAGACTGTTACACGACTCACACTTGGAGCACTTCTACGGCTTGGATCGGCATTAAACTCTTCCAGTTAGGTCATCATAATGTTTACAACTTCAGTGATAAAGCATTTTGAATTCATTATACTCTGATTCATGTTCACAGCTTCTTCTCCATAGCAACAGCAGCTGAAGCTCATGGGTATTGTAGTATTCTTAGCTATCATGCCATGTCAAAAATCACGGACAAAATGTTATTTTTCAGAAACAAAGTTGAAATAGTTGAAGCTAGTGGTTGTAATATAAACCTGTAGGATCATTACATTATCTGGGAGAGTCCTGTGTTTCTATGTTTAGTAATATTGACAATGTCGTTTAAAGAAAATGGGAATACAGGATGGGGGAAACACTGCTGGAACCAACAATCCCTCCAACTTTGCAACTCTATTATTCTTTTGAGACGTTTCTAAACAAACTAACATGACCGTAATCTTTAGAGTGAATGTCAACCACTGTGACATGTGACTCACTGACCGCACAGAGGAATAAGATATATCAGGCTTTGGATATGCACACAATACTTTTAAGTACGGTGAGTTTGACTCTGCATGTGAGATTTGTTGACAATAAGAAAAATATAGAAAATCTCAAGACTTATCCCTTTAGGTGTTTCATTAAATTAGAGGAGGCTGAGAGTCTGAAAAATGCTAAATTTAAAGAAAAAGCAATTAAATTGATTGAAGGAATTCTTGTTGTGGATGACCTGTGTTGTCTGAGTCTCCATGACACTGACCTCTGCCTCTATACAAATGATCACTGTTTTGACACATCATTTGGTAAAACTACCACTTCCCTTTTATGCTGTGCTTTCAAATGATTCAGTGAACTTACCACACAGAAGTAAAATCAAGAGGCTTGAAGAAGACATGTCTGTACTGGAAAACAAAGATAAAAGATCTTTTGGTGTCATATTGTGACAAAAACACATTACCAGTTTCATTACTTCATATATTCATTAAGTTTTATTATCAGTCAGACTAAATGTTTTTTGACACATAATATGCAAAAAGAGACAAGATCATACTTATTTCAAAACATGAAAATTCTTCTGAGTGAAGAATTTAAGATACTTCATTCCAGCTGTTTCCTTCAGTGTTGTCACTTATTAATCCCAATTCATTCAAGTTCATTATGTAAGTGCAACTTTCAAGAAATGAGACGACACTTACCAGAAATACATCTCACACACACACGAGCAGCTGTTCCTCCACTTGGCAAGTTCACCTCTGCTATTAAAAAAAAGTGAGAGATAGTGAAACTACTTGCAGCAGCCCAGTGGCTCCTCCTTCCTTTTTGCCAACCAATTGGGTGTAACTCACAAATCAAGTCATGCAGAGGCGCGCGCACACACACACACACACACACACACACACACACACACTTGAATGCTTTCTGCAATTTACTCTGAATAAGAGCTTTCATTATCAGATCAATTCTGTCATGTAATGTGACTTTAAAACATAGTAACACTTTACAATAGGGTACTAGATCTGGGCGATATATGAATTAATTTATCAGTATTTTTGTTCTTGCACAATGTGTAAAAATGTGAGTTATTACAACATGCAGAAAAAGTTGAACACTGCTATATCAGCCATTCTGAGTCATGACAGTCCTGTAAACTGATATTAATAGTTACAGTACAAAAATCATATTCAAAACATCTTTATTATCCACTTTTGTTGTTTTTGTCTTCAGCTTGCATGACAGTCAACATCAGATACATCACATCATACAAATCATATGTTAGTAAAATACATTTTACACTCTGAACTGCTTAAAATGATTTGAAATAATTTAAATTAACTCAAGACCAATTTAAGAAGCGCCAGGTACATGAGATTCAAAGCAATATCGTCATGTCCGTTCATTAACTGATGTATGGTATGTGGAAGGCAGGAGCTGAAAGTGATGATACAGGAGATGTCATATGTCCTCTAAGATTTTGTCTGTCATTCATACAAACATGCACATCTGCTGCTCCAGGTGGCCGGCTGCCTCTGGCTCTCTCATAGTGAATTTAACAAAACACTGATCTGTTCTCTCGGTTTGTGTTTGTTGACGAGGTATCACGAGGTCAAGGTCACTTTTATTGTCTCAGTGACGTGAGGTATAGCAGGCAGCAGGATCCAGTCTGGGATACAGGCAGTAAACTCACTCTGAAGGTAAATAAAGGCCGAAGGTGCTGCAGCAGACTAGAGAGAGTTGTCCCAGTTGAGACTGATAAGTCTCCCTCAGCTAAATGTACAAAGGGAGCAGCGGCAAGACAGGAAGATCATACTATGTGATATGAATTATCGCTGTCTGGCAACATTGCTTTTACATTCATAACATTTTTCCCAATCACTTGCAGGTTGTCACACAGAATTCAAATGTCAGTTCACTGAGTTAGGCTTGTTTGTCTAAATGGGTTAAACTGCTCTTCTAGAAAGCATGTGTAAAATACCCACATGTAAAAATACTTGAACCAACTGTCACAACCATACAAACATAACTTTCATAAATCTCTGTAATCTGCCATTGTTATTAAAGAAGTAATGAATATTTAGATTCAGTAACATGATCCTCCTCAGTTTTTTGTGTGACTTTTCTCATGTCATTTTCAATGGAGGAAAGTAACTTAGTACATTTACTCAAGTACTGTACTTAAGTACAGTTTGAAGTACTTTTACTTGAGTATTTCCATGTGATGCTACTTTCTACATTTCAGAGGGAAATATTGTACTTTCTACTCCACTACATTTATTTGACAGCTTTAGTTACTTTTCAGATGAAGATTTGACACAATGGATAATATAACAAGCTTTTAAAATACAACACATTGTTAAAGATGAAACCAGTGGTTTCCAACCTTTTTGTCTTTTGACGTCTTACAAAAAGCAGTGTGTAGTCGGGGTCACATTTCACATGTCTATGAGTTGTTAACAGCTCCACCAAATAGTGATTTTTCCCTCTAAACTTCTCACATGCTTTCATTTCAATAAATGTTCAAATGATCCAATATTTCAGCAAAAATCAAAGATTAGAGAAAAAGTCCAAAAGACACTGTGACCTCATTGGCCTGAAGGGAATTTGCAGTAGTTTTACTTCCCTATTTACAGGAAGTCATATTATTCTGTTGTTACTGTTAATGATGCTTCAGTCGTGCCAGAAACTTGAACATGATGTGGTTTCAGTAACTCTATGACAGATTTTGACAGATTTTTAATCCTGTACAATGGCCAAAAGCTATGCACTGTGTACTCAAACACAAGATCATTGGGTCTGAACCTGGTGCTTTCTTGTAAAACCTCTCTAGCTGACAATAAAAGCCAGGGCAGCCCCTCCTCCCACTCAGCTTTTAGCTCAGTACAATAAGTGCAAATCAAAAAATTCAAATGCTGGTGAAATCACTCTAGTGCCCCATGACTCTGAGGATGATAAATTGAAGACTTATGTTTGATCTGGAGCTGTTAAAGACCCCAAACACAGAGATTAACTCAGCCTTACTGCTGATCTGGCAGACATTGCACACAGAGGATATGCAGCTGGATATCTAGTCGAGTGACACATTACCGTTAGGAAGTAGCTACAGCCAGACTTTGAACGAGGCAGCGGACCAACACAGTCAATTATGACGTGTTCAAATGGCTGATTTACTGCTGGAATGGGTTGCAACAGCGCGGGTGTAAAAGCATGATTTGGTTTTTCTGTCAATTGGCAGATGTGACAGGTCTTTATGTATGTGGAAATGTCCATTTTTAAACGTAGCCCAAAAAAATGATGCAGGAGAAAAAGTTTTAAAAAGCCACTGTACACTACCTGCTCAGCACCAAACAGCAAACAGACACAGACTGTAGACTAGCTGGTGAACATAGTGGAGCATTTAGCAGCTAAAGAGCCAGATATTTCCCTCAGGAGTTGGTAGAGAGTAAAAACAGAGCTAGAAGAGAGTAAATATTGGACTTACATTCACCAGGTGGACAGAAACACGACTCCACATGAATGATAATGTTGCTCTGTAACTGCTGGATGTGGAAATGAACCATTTCAACATATGAAATTAAAAGCTGACAATGTGTCAGTGGTTTGTTCACTTCTTGTTTCTGCTGCAAACAAGTTGACAAAAAAAATCAGTCAGTGCATACTTAAATAAAAGACTGAATGATTAGTAAAAAAAAAAAAAAAAAAAAAAAAGGCAAAACAACCATATAATTTCCATTGGATTTTTCCAGCTTGGACCATTTAGGGATTAAGCTCATAACATCATCAAATTTAGAGGTTCTTCATGGTAAGCAGGATGCAAACACACACAAATCACACACACACACACACACACCCAGAGTGAATATTACCTTATCAAAAGCATCAGCTGGGATAACATGTTCATTCAGCATGTGTAGATATGATCAAAATCTAGTGCCTCAAGCAAAATGTAAAAGAGAGTGTTACAAGTGAACAGGAAAACCAAAATAAAGGCACCACTTTGTTCTGCCTGACTGGTTTTTCATGGAGGATGAAAAACACAAACACAAACCTACTGGACCAGTGTTTATCATTCCTACTGTATCTCCGCCAGAATCAAATAAAGGTTAAAGACAAATAGTCACACTGGGTGTGTGAGAGGATTTTCAGGTTGGTTGTTGTGTTGGGAGCAAAACAAGCCTCGAGGACACCCACACACCCTCTCTCATGAAGACCAGGGCTCTTCACAGAGCGCGGTCTTGAAAAAGAAACTATAGGACGTAAACTGCCAGACGTCATTGCTGGGAGATTACCGACACAAATGTGGAAGTGTTTGTTGTGCAGTCAGGACAAGAGGGCAGAATCGGTGCTGCCTATGCAGTCTGTGTTCTCTATTTTTTCATGTCATGCTCAACTCATTTTACAACGAAAATAACATGAAAATAGTTCCTTTTATTATATCCATTTTCCAGTCCTGCACCCAGGCAGTCCAACCCACTTCAGGGCAGAGGAGCAATTTTTAATCCCTCAAAACAGTCTTCAGCTCTCTTCCTGTCAGGATGCATGGAGCATGTGGCCTGAGAGGCAAAATCCAAGGCAAAAGTCATACAACATCAAGTACACACATCATCTTTTTGCATGTCTGTCTGTCATGGAAGAGGGATCTTCCTCTGTTGCTCTTCCTGAGGTTTCTTCAATTTTTTCCCCCATTAAAGGGTTTTTTGGGGAGTTTTTCCCTTATCCAGATGAAGGGTCTATCACATATATTGGCTGTTTCCCTGCATGGGCCCCAGTTTTTCCTACTACGAACATGTAGCATCTAGTCGGGGTTGTACATACTAGGGCTGCAACTAATGATTATTTTCATCATCAGTTAATCTGCATATAAATTTGTTGATTAGTCGATAAATCACTTTGTCTATAAAATGTCAGAAAATACAAAAAATTTCCTTGAGTCCAAGACGACGTCTTCAAATATCTGTTTTTGTTCGACCAACAGCTCAGAAAGCAAAGATTTTCTGTTTACTACCATGTAAAAGCCAGTAAAGCCGCTCACATGCAGCTACATGCTCACATTAGAGAAGATGGAACAAGAGAAGATTCTGCATTTTTTATTAAAAATGGCTTAAACAATTAATCCATTTAAAACTTTTGCAGATTATTTTTCTAGTAATTAATCAATAAACGGGTTGTTGCAGCTGTGGTACATACCAATACACACTGTACTCTATATAATACTGTATGTGTGAACCTTTTATTCCTGAAAACAGTGGTGTAATAGTGTGTAAATTTGAAGACATTTTTGTATTTCAGCTCATGTTTATACTCTTGACTCAGACATGGATGTTTTGTTTTGTACGTTTCATTTGGTGAAGATGCAAAACTTAACCAGAAACACTGTTTGCTCTTTGGTATTAAAACTGTTGTGCTATTCATGCAAATAAAGATCATCTTGTTGTGTTACCTGTTGCACACAGAGACGTCACTACTTTGCATCAAGCCTGCAGTTTATCACATGTCTCACTCAAGCTTGTAAGAACATGTTTAACTCCATTCAGGCATTTTTTACAATATGTCGTCACACAGATAGAAACTTTAAAATGAAAGTAAAAATACTGAGTGACAGACACACCGTGACGAGATAATTATATCGATACCGACATGCCACCATCTATGCAAACATCTCTTGGGAGGTAGAAGGAAACAAGGAAATAATGGACAAAGTATTGTGTGTGTATCAAAGCCTGATATATCTTATTCCTCTGTGCTGTAGACCTCCATTGTTGTCCAAAAACTATTAAAAACACATCAGTGAGTCACACCGCTGCACTGGGTGACATGTTCATTCATTATGAAGAGTTTGGTCACGTTAGTTTGTTTGAGCATGTGTAGGAATGTAGTTCTGTTTACAGAGCTTTGCTAGCTTGTTGTGCTACATATCACAACCTCTTGACTTCGTTCTACATTGTGCAATGTAAATAATTTTAGTATAAAGTCAGGGGGTTGTGATATGTAGCACAACAAACTAAGGTGACCGTAATCTTTGTGGTGAAGGAACACAATGTGGCTCACTGACATATTTTTAATAGCTGTTGGACAATAACGGAGGTCTACAACACAGAGGGATAAGATATCAGGCTTTGATACACACACAATACATGTTAGTAGATCAGTTCATTGTTGGTTTGAATCTGCACATGGGATTTATTGACAATAAGAAAAATATAGAAAATCGCAGCCTTATCCTTTAACAAGGACTGTGCATATTAATAAACGTTGCTATAAAAGCACCAGTTATGCCTGGGACACACTGGATGCGTGAACCTCAGCAGTACGTGTGCGTGTGTGTCGCTGAACTGCTGCGTCTCTCACGCTTGCAGCCACTGGCAGCCCTATCTTTCTCGTGTTACCTGTCTGTGGCAGAAGCGCCGCAGCAGACACGCTTCCAGTGTGGACGCTGCAAGCGTGAGAGACGCAGCAGTTCAGCGACACACACGCACTGCTGAGGTTCACGCATCAAACTAATCTTTTAAGACTGGCCTCTATCCTTAGACCCTTCATCTGGATAAGGGATAAACTCCCCAAAAAACCCTTTAATGGGTGAAAAAAATGGAAGAAACCTTAAGAAGAGCAACAGAGGATGAATCCTCTTCTAGGATGGACATGAAAAAGATGATGTGTGATGTGTGTCCCAGGCGTTAGCCAAGAGGCTATTTTTTGATCTGGACAGATGTTACAGAGTCACCTTTAAAAAGGAATATGAGATTTATAATCACAAAGTTAGTGAGATCATGTATGCAGTGCAATAACAAAAAGAGAAAACAATACTTATGTTAGTAAAAAAAACCACAGGACGTTATACTACATGGTCATGAACAAATGAAAACATGCAACACAGAAACTGTCACAATCCTGTGTCTCCCCAACCAGCTGCCACTTCCTGACGGGCTCTCTCCCTGTGTGTGTGTGTGTGTGTGTGTGTGTGTGTGTGTGTGTGTGTTTCTGCACTTAGACTCACCTGCTCCACCCTGTATAACAGAAACACATAATACCAGACATACAAAGCAATAAAATAAAATTGGAAATATTCATGTTTAGTGTTTTTTATGTATGTGATCAAGTTTTTTAAATTTCTTTTTCAGACAGGAAAGCAAACTATGAGACAGAAAGCAGTGACTCACTGCTTTTCATGTTGGCTTAATAATGAAACAAACTGGTGGAGTTGCCGTGGTTACGGAGAAGGGGAAGGAAGGAAAACAGGGGAAAAAAAAAGAAAGAAAGAAAGAAAGTGAGTGGGAGAGCTGGGAAGAGAAGAACTGAGAGGGGGAGGAGGGTGACGGGTATTCAATGCCTGACTTGACTAATTAACTGACCCTGTGGAATTTCAGCTCGACTCCTCGGAGATGTGAAAGCTCCTCACAGGCAGAGATGAAGGTAGAGAAAGTCATCCGGGTTGATTTTAGAGAGCAGAAACGCATAAAATAAAAGTTGGAGGTCAACAGACTCATTGTCAAAGAGGTACGTTGAAGTTCATGTTGCCCTGTGATTGGATGGATTGCTGTTTTGATGTGTGTGGGAACGATGCACCACACACTACAGTGTTCATTTTGGCACCTTATTTCCATCTAGTTTTAGTCTTTTTTGGTCATGTGGTTGATGTTAGTCTTAGTCGAAAGTTACTAAAAATAAAAAAGGTTTTTGTCCTGCATTTTTAATTTGTTGCCTGTCTTCTAACCATTTTGAGGCCACCATCTTTGTTTTGCAGTCCCCATGGTTACAGGTTGTTCTTGTCTAACACGAGGTTGTTGTAAAAGGTCAGTGTTGACTTGTTGATGCCGACATTAATCCTTGAACTGATTCATTCTCTCTGATACCAACAGGAAATAGAGCCAACTGACGGTAACGTTAGCTTGATAATGCTACGTTAGCTTAGCTTTTTATAAATGTGGTCCTGCTGCCTGCATGTTTTCACGGTTTCTGCAGATGTTTTGTTGCTGCTTCTTGTTTAATTCTCAGTGGATTGTAGATTAATTTAGTCCATAAACGTGTTCATATAACATCATATAACATTACTGACAGAGGCAGAACTTCACTGAATGCCTCTTATGAACGCTCTTATTATTATCTTGAGAGGCTCAAATATGGGATAACATAGTGATATTTTTTCAGTGAACATCTAGAGGAAGATTTAGATGGTCGACTGCTGACATTAGTCCTGGAACTGACTCATTTCTTCTGATGGCAACAGGAAAGACTGAAAGTCAACATTAACTTGATAATGTTGATGAATGTGTTCGTGCTGCCTGCGGGTTTTCCTTGTTTGTCAGCTGTTTGGTTGCTGGATTGTTGTTGGATGACTTTAATCCATAAATCTGTTACTGACGGAGACACAATGTTTCTGAATGTAAGATACTGCTTATTAACGGCAGGACAACATGTCAAACAGCTAATAAACAGCTTATAAATTTTAAATTAACACAGTCATTAGTTTATTTGTCATTTAGATTGTATTCATTGATGATAAACATTTCATCATAGTTGTAGTTTTAAAGGGTTTAGTTTTGTTTTTGTTGTGAAAATATTTTTCGTCATAGTTTTCATTGACTGAATCAAACTGGTGCAGAACATGCTAATCTTTAATCTGCAACAAATGTGGCAGCAGCTGAGGATAAACTGTGCTGTATGATGAATCTGATTAAAGATTTGAATTTGGAGCAAGCTCGACTGTCGACTGAGACAAAAGTGAAACAAAAAGATCTGACAGCTCAGGACATCTGTATGTTTGGGCTAACTGCCACTTTTCAGTATTGATGCGTCATGTTTCAGATACTGTCACAGTCTCTGCCTCGTCTGTTTATCCTCAGAGTCAACACCAGCTACTTTCTGTGCAAACTGTTTAATCTCCTTGCAAAAGTCAGTCTGTTCTCATGAGGTCACAGAGACTCAGTTTCAACTAAATATTTAAACCCAACTGTTTGTTTTAGATTATTTAAAGTGAAGAAATATGCTATTCTTTTCTGAGACATTACTTTGTTGTCACCAAATCTGTTTGCTCCTGTTCAGTAGCTCCCCCTGCAACTAAAGGGGCCATAATATGCTTTTTGTAACTTTTTGTTATTCATATCCTGTTATGATGTCGGATATCTTTGCTAAACTTGGTCAAAAGGTCCAGAACTTGAGGTGAACATATGTAAAATTGCTCCCTGCAAGTCAAAAGCCAGGGCTTCCTGCTCTGAATGCTTAGTTTGCCGACATTTTTTAAAACCTTGCCAACGAGCTGATGTTGGCTTGTTGCACATACCCATAAGCAGCTGCCCGTTCCATAGCCTTGGTTGTTAAGGTTTTTCCATGTGTTGTTCACATTGTCCACTCTCTCATATTTTGGATCAGATTTTGGCTCAAACATGTGTGATTATATTTCAGAATTTGACATATTGAGTAAAGAATGAGAAAAGGTAGTGAAATCCCACTATCATAGTTTGTTTTATGTCATTGAAACAGCTTCTCAGGTGGCCAGAAGTCAGCCGTTAAGGGAGCCTTAAAGAGACAGGAGCTAAAACGGCCTGTTTCAGACAGAGGCTGAACTGAGGGGCTGCATAAAGGGCCAGTAGAAGATAAATAAGGAGTTTTTAACTGGAAATCATGCAAAGATATTCCAGTAGAGCCCCATAAACATGAATAAATTCAGACCTGGAAATGTGCATGATACATCCCCTTTCACTGTGATCTGAGGTGACTACGGTGTAAATCTTTTATCCATCACATTTACTTAATACTCGAACCTCAACAAAATAATGCACCAACAAGCACTTTAAGATAAACTGTCTAATATTTTTTCATCAAATTATTTAAAAGTTAAAATCTTACTTCGATTGTTATATTCTACTGTCTATATCAGTACAACAGGGTGAAATATGCAGGTCAAGAAAGAACGAAGTCATGTTTTAAACCACTATTGAGTTCCTACATCCTGATTCAACCGCAGCGCAGACGTGTTTCCTCTCATAACACTTTCAATTTCATTTCTGAGTTAGTGGAATAAACTTTCAGTTCTCAAACAACATCTAAACAAACAAGAAAGGTAAAAGTAAAAATTGCTTTATTTAATCTCTTCCTTGTTTCTGTTGTAGTTGTTGTAAAGGCTGCTTGTTTCAGCTAAACAGTGTCACAGCTGACCACAGAAAATAGAAAAACACTGAGTCAAATAAGCACAGAATGCATTTATTGTTGCTTTTATATTTAAAAGGTTGCATCTCAGTTGTTCTCATCTGTTTTCTACAACTGTGAAATTACCCTCAAAGCTTTTTACTGTAAATCTCCTGTTTTACTGAGCAAAGGCAGTGACGTACATATTGTATGTAATGTGTCACAATGCACTTCCGCCGTCTGCACAACAATGACGTGCGTTTTTTTTAAACCGCACAAAAACAAATGTGAGACTGTGGTTAAAGTGATTTCTCCTCCTCAAGACTTCTGAGAAGCACGACTGCATGAAGTCATGAAGAAAGACTTCCAAAGAAGTTTGCTTGAGTGGGACTTCCATGGTTTATGTTTTATGTGTGTTGGTAATCAGCAACCACAGTTCAGCAGAAAGAGAAGCTGGCAGTAACGAGCAGCTGGCAACTTTCATCGCCAATGTATATGAATAAATATGAATAAATGATTGATTTATTGAACAGGACAGTGTGCAGTATTAAGCATAAATGATGCACTGCACCGCAGTTAGCTTGAAGCTAATTTGCATCCGTAGTCCATTATAATCAAAACATACAACAGCACAACAACAAACAGTACAAAGCAAAAAACAAACACATATTACAGATAAATATATACTGTATATAACAGATCTATCATCTGAATTTAATAAATAGCACTCAGCAGCAGAAATGACTTGTGTGTCCCCGAAGTGAGAGAGGTGCTGTGTGCATTTACACACATGGAACAGCAGCTGTTACATAAATAATTGTTTATAATCATTAATTATCACAGACAGATGACAGACAGATTCTAAGTTTACAGCCCAATTCAAATTTATACAGTCAAATTATTGGTAACATTGAATCCACACACTCCAAAACTCCAGCTGGTTGTCAAAACTTGGCAATTCTGGTGTAATAAAAAGCTCTGAATGAATCCCATGACCTTTATCCAGACTTAATCTCTCTCTTAATCTCTGTGGTGAAATGATGTTTCAACACCAGCAGGTTATACAGAAATGAAACAAGTCTATTTCTTTGTGCTGATACAGACATATTGGTGAGAAATCTTCCCTATCTTCCATCAGGGCTTGAAAATATGATTTAAAGTAAGGTAAAATAAAAATATTTTTAAACCTTTATTCAATTGCAGCAAAAAAAAATAAAAACAAAAACATAATAGACTCATATTTTTAAATGGCACTTGAATATTTGGCATTTTAGCAAGAATCACCTGTTTGGCAGCAGTTCTAATGTGGGAAACACACACACACACAAATATGTGCATGAAAATCTCATTTTGACAGAGTCTGATGAAGCGGGGTACACCAGGCTCTTTAGAAAGTGTGTCATTTGTATCGCGTTGGCAGTTTTGACAGTAAACTTGTCGTTGGGAAATCTCATAGAGAAAGAGGTACTGCAACCATAAGTTAGCATGAGGCTATAAGCTTAAAACAAACACTGGATATGCAGACAGGACTCCTACTTCCTCCAAGAAACAGTCCAGCATAGGTTCCCATGAAAAGCTACAACCTGTGTTTTGTACAGATTAAATAAACATGATGCAACATTATAACGTTACTGAGCTTTATAGGTGCTTGTAGGCAGATTTTGTCACAGCTGCACAGAACCCTGTTTCCAGTCTTGATGATAATCCATTAAGTAGATGTTAAAAAGCTGAAAACTGATGTTTGGGATGGACCAGGACGATGTCTGGGCCTCCTGGGCTGTTAAATTATTCAATTCTATCTCCTCTGTCTTTTTAAGTTATTTGAAATTTTGAAATTCTTGGCTCAAGATTGAGCAGTGTTGAGGCGACACTCGTTAATACGTCACATCAGAAAGTCAAATCAAGTTTGCAGGAAGCTTCAGAGCGGTTGTGTTTGTGTTCGGCACATTTTACAGCGTCATAACAAGACTCAGCACGCTGCAGGATTTTTTATTTTTTCCATCTTCAATCTTTGGATGAAGTTTTAAAACATGGTTTCTTTCTGTTACTCAGCTAAAGGAATATAATAAATCTGTGCTAAAGCTAAGCTAGAGACAACAGACTACATTTAAAAAAAAAAAAAAAAAAGACAACATCCTGTTGATGTGCAGCCCCGTCTCTTCAGTCTGCATACAAATAACACGACTTTACATTTTCAAATTGCGTGCAGTGCATACGCCAAAGTTCAGTTTTGCATGCGGGTGATACACCAGTCCTCCCCAGAGAAGTGACGTCATATATTGCAACTTTCTGTCTTTTTTATAAGGTGATTTTGTCTTATTAGGAGGAGGAGGCGGGTTGGGTGGATAGCTAGATATGGAGCTGGTACAGCCAGAGAGCACTGTTCGAGACCACCAACAGCACATTTTAACCATCACATACGGGCATTTTAACGGAGATTTTAACTGTTACGTCAGGGTTTTGTTGTTATTGTTACTGCATTTCATTGTTTTAACCCAAACCATGATCTTTCCCTAACCAAGTGGTTTTTGTGCCTAAACCTAACCAACGGCATGGTGTTAAATGACATGCAAAAAGATTGAAAATGCAGCCTGCGTGCAAAATTGGACTTTGGTGTATGCACTGCATGTAATTTGAAAAGTGTAACGTTGTGTTATTTGTACACAGATTGTCACGAAAGTAGCCCAAATGCAGAGACGGTAGGCGAAGCAGGTCTGAAGAAAACTTCTTTATTTAGAGTAGCTGGGGGGTCAAAAAGCAAAACTGACAGCAGAGCCAAGCAGAACAAGCTGAACAGGATTGACTGAGACTGAACATACTGAACAGGCTGTACAGAACAAAACAAAGGATCCAACAAAGACTGAACAGAAAACTAGGATTTAAAAACTAACTGAGCTAACCAGGAGATGTGGTTCAGGTGGGGAGATGGGCAGAGAAGGTCAGGAGAGGGGAGTGAGGTGATAAAACAGAAGGACAAACAGGATAGGCTGATAGGGAAACACAGAGCAGGGCAGGACTGACGAGGCTGATGAAGGGCAGGTGAGAGGAGGAGCACATGAACACAGGAGGAGTGAAGGAACACACAAGGGAAACACACAGCGAACCAAAACCCAGGACACACAACACTCAAACCACAACCCAGCATAAATCACTGTCTCAGAACACATAAACTTAGGTACACCACAATCTAACCGAGCATGTAAGAAAGTCTTTCAAAGTCAAATGACATAAACAAGCTAAACCAAATGACCCAAAGGACTACACAACATAAGTGTAACAGTAAAACCCAAAGAACACAAAGAGTCCCAAACCATGAGTCCATGACACAGAGTGTTAGACTTCGTTGGGACGTCTCAACTGTGCAACAGCAGGTTCTTCCCCTTGATTCAGGATCAGACTCTGCTTCATAGACAATATATACTGTCTTACATCTTCAGCTGCAGACATTATTGCAAGTTAACCATGGATGTATAAAGAGAACTGGATACAGCATAAGAAGCAAGGCCCTGTTCATCAGAGCTGCTTAGTGGTGCGTGAAGCCAAAAAAGCTACTTCCTAAAAACATACTGCACATGTTCTATGGGCCCAATGCACCCATGGAGCGTGCTCAGTAGCGACCTCCACTGGGTGAGACGGCTAACCTCTGGTTTAGCCCCCCAGCTAACTTGAATGGGGATAAAATGATTCAATCGTGCGGCTCTTCTAGACTTTCGAAATGTGAAATGTATCAAATTATGATAGCAAAATGAATCATTTCATGGGAGTTGTGATGCTCAAAAAAAAAGATCTGCTGATTTACAGACGTCTCTTTCACAGTGTAAGTCTACAGGAAAGGGTGTTTTTGGGCCCAACAGCATCATGTGACGTTGTAATTACACGTTTTAGTCGCTATGTCAAACTGGCTTCAAAGCCCTGTGCTCTTCCTGTATCCAGTTCTCTTTATACATCCATGAGGTAAACATGCTGCTGCATTCATTAGGTAGTATCGTGATTGGCTGAGGGTGAAGGTGGCGGCCACACGGAGTAGGTGCTCATTAACAATGCAGATTTTATGTAAATAGCTTTGGAAATAGCCTGCTGAAGAACAGAGGGGAAACTGAGCTGTAAGGAAAGATGGTTTTAGAGAAATCTAAACAACTTTTGGTGAGTAAAATGTCACAGAGATGTTTAAAATAGACTCAGTTTTTCAAAATGAGTCAAAGGCCTGAATACTTCTTTAATCTTTAAAGTCCTCCTCCACTCAAAAATGTTTTTCCTCTTGTTCAGTTGTGCAGTTGGATGTTTGAGCTTCACTGTGCAGGATGATGTATGTGCAGAGTTTGACACTATAAGACTGTTTTCACATTCATCTGCTGAAAGTGGAAAGTTTCTCTGAGATCACTGAAAATCAGATTTTCAGGGCCTACGAGTATAATTTGTGTCATAACAAATACTTTGGAGCCAAAGCTGGTCCAATATTCAGCTTAGACAAGTTTGATGTGGAAACTTGAAGCCTGCAGTGCATAAACACTGAGAATGGACTCAACAGTGAAGTAGGGGACATCTTGTGTCCAGCAGGAAACATATTTGCATATTTCTAAATTCTGGATTTTTTTAATGAGGGCGAAGGAGTAGATGTCATCAAAAAGATTTTAACATTATAATTTAACTCTTTTTTTGTGGAAAAACTATATCAGATACAAATGATTATTCAAAGTAGAGTATTTTATATATAACTCAAAACATGTCTGGAGGGGATCTTTAAGATGCATCACAGCATATGTGAAAACTTTGACCTGCTGGTGGCGCCAGAGGAGAAGTCAGAGGATCACCAAAGTCACGAGGATTCATCGTCTGGGAAACGTGATAGTCTGTACCAAATTTTGTGGTAATCCATTCAGTAGTTGTCGAGATATTTCAGACTGGACCAAAGTAGTGGACCTTGCCCTCTTTGAAAGTCCAATACGACTACAGGCCTTATAAAATGAGAATATCTCAGTAAATAATGCACCAGCTGCCAGCTGGTCTCCTCCCAGCATCACGGTTCTGGAAGCACTGGGTGTTTGGTGCAGCTCTGCCCCTGGCTGCCATGTTGTCTGTTTTGGCTAGTATGGGAACCCAACAGGAAGTGATCTCACTGCCCGAACCCTCAAAAAAAGAAAAAAAAACCAACACAAAAACGAGCCAGTTTTCCATTTGCTCTGCTTGGCCTCTGTTTGGGATCTGGCGGTTATGGGTTGTTGTTTTTTTTTTTAACTTTGATTCAGATTCAGTTGCTACCAACAACAGCTGTTGCTGTGCAAATATTAACCTGTTTTTCAACATGACCTTAGCTCACACTCTACCCTAAACCTCCAAACCCGGGCCAAAACAGACAACACACCCTGTTCTAACGCGGATGGGAAACACACTCCATTAAATGTTCTTTATGGTCAATTGCATTAGTTTTGTTGCTTGTTTAAATAACCTCTAATGTACCGTCAGGAGCATGTGTGGATGTGGTGAGTCTCAAGATTCAGTACTTTATTGCCATAGTCTATTATGCTTTGGTGTGCAGGCTGACAATAAAACATGAAAACAAACCGATCGTGGTCACACAATAAAACCATAAAATAAATGAATAAAACCAAGTATTCTATGACTAATAAAACCGGCATTCCTATAAGGATGTGATCTGCATAATGTGTACCGTTGTGTATCATCCTGAACAGTAGTGGAAAGTAACTAAGTACATTTACTGAGGTACTTGTACTTTACTTGAGTATTTCCATGTGATGCTACTTTCTACATTTCAGAGGGAAATATTGTACTTTCTACTCCACTACATTTATTTGACAGCTTTAGTTACTTTTCAGATGAAGATTTGACACAATAGATAATATAACAAGTTTTTAAAATACAACACATTGTTAAAGATGAAACCAGTGGTTTCCAACCTTTTTGGCTTTTGACGTCTTACAAAAAGCAGTGTGTAGTCGGGGTCACGTTTCACATGTCTATGAGTTGTTAACAGCTCCACCAAATAGTGATTTTTCCCTCTAAACTTCTTCTAAAACAGCTTCTTACCTCAGGAGGTCAGAATCATGAACATATTGTTCTTCCAGCAAACAGACCCACTCACCCTCTCACACCTGAGTAGTGGTCACTTTAATATTGAATTATGAAAAAAACATGCACTTATACCGGACAATTAAGATGGACATTTAAAAGATCTTAAGTGCATTTGAAAATGCAGTTTTAGCACCTTATTCGTTTACTTATTTATACATTTTATTACGTCTTTTAGTGTGTCTTTTAATTTATGTTTTCTGACATTATTTTAGGCACATTGTCTATTTTTCTTTTGCACTGATTTGGACTGAGAAGACCAACATTTCGTTTTTATGCAAGTACACAAATATGACAAATAAGGAATGTAATATATATAATATATCATCCACTGCTAAATGAGTACTTTAATACTTAAAGTAATTTAGCTGATAATACTTTCATACTTTTAGAAGAAAAAGTTCTGATCATAAATCTGTTTTTTTTTTTGTTTGTTTGTTTGTTTTGTTTTGTTTCTGACTTTTTCTCTAATCTTTGGTTTTTGGTGAAATAATAATAAAATAGAAATAATAATAATAATAATAACATTTATTTAAATAAAACCATGTGAGAAGTTTAGAGGGAACAATTAACCACCCACAGACATGGACAAGGAGACACAACTACAAGAACTATACTATACACGAGCTTACAAGACAAAAAGGTTAGAAGTACTGGTTTTATCTTTAATCTTGTATTTTATAATCATCATCATATGTTTTAATAAGTGTCATATTTTAATCTGATTCCAGCTGTCAGATAAATGTAGTAAAATGAAAAGTACAATATTTGCCTCTGAATTGCAGTGAAGTCTAAAGTGTCATAAAATGGAAAAAAAAAAGTTCCTGACAATTGTACTTAAATGCAGAGTTAATGTTACATTCCACCACTTAAATATGGTTTGTAATTATATTAACAGCAAACATTGAGGAAAGTATCAACCGGGTGTGAATGAATAATATTTTGTCGTTTTTCACCACAAGATGGCAGCATACCTCTCTACGGGGGGAAAATATCTGCGTTTGGAAAATGAAAGGCGGCTCCCAAAAGAGGAGGAGAGAGAGGGGCTGAGGAGTGAGTGAGGGAACTGGGAGAGGGGAGGGGGGAGAAAAAGATGAGAAGAAAGGAGAAAGAGAGTGACACAGAGAGAAAATGGACAGGAGTGTTTGTGTCTGTCACGCTGTCGCATCTGAAGAGAAATTTACCAACCCAGACTCCAGAAAGTAAGACTGTTTCTATCTCCCTTCTTCTTCCCCTCTCTCTGTCATTTAGACTGTCCTAATGATCTCTCTCTCTCTCTCTCTCTCTCTCTCTCTCTCTCTCTCTCTCTCTCTCTCTCTCTCTCTCTCTTATGCGTTGTCAGATAGACAGATGAGATTTTCCAGTCAACCTGCAGACAGATGTGGAAGCAGCTGCTGCTCTCGTCGCATGAAGAAGCTGGATAGTTCAGCCTGGAGCCAGACGGCAGCAGCATGCCACCTTAACCAGCACTGAGCGCTCCACGTAAGTACACGTGCTGTCATGCAGTCGGCTGTTTTTTCTGCTGCTCATACAGAAAACATGTGTGTGTGTGTTTGTGTGTGTGTGTGTGTGCTGCTGCTTGATGTCTCACTCTCTGTGCTGCTGCTCTACATGATGATATTTGCATTTCATACTGCTGTTAGCTATAATCTCCCAAAAAACTGACTTTGATTGAAAAGTCACAAACATTTTTGGCGTGGGAAGTGACTCCTCTGGTTATATTTGCTCACAATGAGAGACAGCTGGGTTGTGATGTAATCTGCCAGCTCAAACCACAGATTCTGGCTGAGTCGCCTGATAGGAAAATGAACAGTGCTGTTAATCAACTGCCTGTAACCACACAGCACATCCTCCACAGACCAACTACTGGTCTGTGGAGGATTTTTTGTGTGTGTGGCTTAAATCTATGTATAACTCTAAAAGTCAGTTCACATATTTCATCACTTAACGCTGTTTTTTTTCTGGAAGGTACATTTGTGATCTGTAAAAACCCAGAGGGTTATTTAAAAACATTGCAACACTTTTTTTCAAGGTATTTCAAGAACCCTCAAACACTTTTCTAAAAAAAAAAAAAAAACTATAAAGTATGATTTATCTGCTGCACATAAAAAAAAAAAACGTTTTACATATTTCTCCAGTTGCGACTGTATTTACTCCTCTGAACAAAGCTGGAAGACAGGGATAGAACTGTAAATGGAAAAAAATATGAAATAATGGAAGGTGATGAATATTAGAGCTGCAACAAATGATTATTTTCATTTATCATTCAGTTGATTATTTTTTTGATTAATGGTTTGGTCCATAAAATGTCCGTAAATGGTGAATCATGTTGATCACAACTCAAAGATATTCAGTTTACTGTCATAGAAGACTAAAGAAACCAGAAAAACCATTTAAGAAGCTGCAACCAGAGAATTTAAACAAAAACAATTATCTTAACTAATCTAATCTGAATTTAGTTTAAACTACACAGATTAAAGAATTAGATTAAAAAATACTAAAAGAAAGTAAACTGAAAAAAAATTACTAATCTAATTAACTAAATTAACCAAAAACCATTTCAACTCATTTGTTTTGTAGTTTTTGATCATAAAACAGTTGATCAGTTTACTAAATCTCCATGAACCTGAATTATGTTCACAACTGGGACCTCTCATCCATACATCTGTACATATTTTATATCTATACCTCCAATAAATGTATTTTAATACAGTTTAACTAAAGTCATCTAATCTGAAGTAATCTAATCTTATTGTGGTACAACTGCTCATTATTTGTGACGCTGCAGTACTTGTTTGCGCAGTGTTGTGACCCAGAAAGACACATGCAGGCTGTCAAACTCCTGCTTAAGTACTGCTGCTGCACTGTGTCTCACACCCAGGAGAAACTGTTTGGAAAATCAAGTGTTGCTCTTCTTCTGTCTGACCAAACTAACAAGAGAGGTCTGGAGATGAGGCTGTTATGAGACTCTGGAGTTTTGTTTTACAGCCTGTTAACTTGGTTCTATTGTACAACAGTCAATAAAAATAAACCGCCTGCAGGACTAATGCAAGAAAAATGCATGAAGAGGGGAAGTCCTCAGCAGCTGCCACTGTGTATGCATGTTTGGTGAAAGCCTGAGATAAGGTTATAGACACATACACAGGCTACGTGAGTAAACACAATGGAGTAGACGCCATTATGATGGAAACAGTCAATTACATGAGGTATTCCTTTGTACAGTATTGACACATCCTACATGTTTACTGGCAGACTTAAAGAGGCTATAATCAATATGTTTCATAATAAAAGCGTCTGAGGTTGGTTGTGACTCATAGTGATGAACCTACAGAGATTTATCAGTGACTGTGCAGCTCCTCTCGGCTTTACGGAGCTTTATAGTGAGTTTCAGCTCATTGTTTATCTGTTCAACTGCAACTTTACTGTTTTGGTTCACTCTCAGGGCTCTCATAGCGTCATTTTGGGCCGCAGCAGGCAGCTGTTTTCAGAGAAAAAGCTTTAAAAAGCTGCTGTACACTACCTGCTCAGCACCAACTCAGACACAGTTAGCTGTAGACTAGCTGGTGAACATAGTGGAGCATTTAGCAGCTAAAGAGCCAGATATTTCCCTCAGGAGTTGGTGGAGAACAAAAACAGAGCTAAAAGAGAGTGAATATTTAACTCACATTTACCTGCACAGAAGCACTGAGTGGAAGATAAACTGTTATTTGTCAAGCAATAGCTACAGCACATTACCTCCTCCTGAAACCGCACGTTGTTGTTTTCACATTTCTGTTTGTGTACATGTTAAACAGATGAGACATAAAATGGTCATTTGTTAGAAGCTGGAAGGCATATTTTGAACTATGGACAGAGTCTTTATGCTAAGCTAAGCTAATCGCCTGCTGGCTCTAGCAGATACACCTGAGGGGTGCACTACGAAGCGAGATTAGTGGTTTAGCGAGGTACGTTGAGCATAAAGCCAGAGTTTTCAATGTCAGGAAGGTGGCTCTCTTTTAACCTGGCTACATCACCACGGTAACTTATACTGCAAACTTAACCTGGTCCGGAGCAGGTTATGTTCCGAGTTTCAGTTTAAATCAGCAATAACTAACTACCTTCACTAACTATCTGATTTGCTGCAAAGTCTGTTTAACACTGCTGGTACTGCAGCTATTAGAACACCGATTAGAAAATTGGTTCATCTTTTATCAGACTTACCATTGATTTGATATGTCGTAATTTATAATGGTGCAAGAGGTCAGGGTTACTTGTGGGATGGGATTTTGTTACAATATTTCAAATAAAAAATAAACAAAAAAACAAACAAAAAAAACTCATGAAGAAATACTTTGAACAAAAAAAAGATTAATCTATTGATATTTATCACAGATAATATTCAATCTATAATATTAATTTCACTTTGATTTGGCCAAAATCTAAAGTGATTTCCACTGATCCTTCATTATGGGACAGAGTCAGACCTGAATGCACTTCTTGAGTATAATGTTTAAATCTGCTGCATCAAGTTTAAAGTTTAAGAGCTCTGGATGTGGGAGGCACAGAGAGCACATTGAGTGGTAAAATAAGTGTATAAACTAATTACGTGATTAATAAATTAATGAATTCGTTTTTTAATTAATGAATTTACATCAGCAATTCCTCTCTTGCCTTGTTTGCAGCGACAATGTTGCTTTTTGCTGTGATAATGTATTTATATTATTCATAGCTCTCCATTATAATGATCTGTTCCTCCTGACTGAAGTAAGCGGCACGCCATAGGTCCATTTTGTGCGGAAAAAGAGTCAAATGACGCGCCAAACACCCCTTTTATGGGGACGCGCACGGAGCCTGAAGCAGAAAGCCTGAGTTAAAAAGAAAGTTCATATCCACCATCGTGATACCAAGATCTCTGATCTCGAGTTTAGGGTTTGTCGAGTCAGCTCACACAAAGAAAACCTAGATATGTTGAACTTGCTGCGTAGTTCACCCCTCAGAGTGATATCGAGAGCTTGAGTCATGACGTCACTTCCTGTCTAGCCTCTGTTCCACTAGCTTCAGTGTTTCTTTCATCTGTCATTCTGAAATATGAAGCTCATTCCCAGAGTTTACTTGCCATATTCAGATATGAAGACAACTTGGCTCCACTACAGCAGCTGCTGCTGGTTGAAGTTGAAACCTTTGTGATTTTAACAGCAAGTTAAACAGCAGTTAGTTTGTGAACACAGAAAAAACTACAAGCGTGGCGGCGATGGGTACTTACATTATCCTAATGTTGGTTTCATCCATATCCGTAAAACTCCCCAACGCTTTCTTCAAGTCTTTTTTCAGCTCTCTACTTGTAACCTCTGCCCTCTAAAAACTTGTACAGTGTTCGCCGTTGTGTCTGAACTGGCCGCTACCCCTGGACTCATTTATGGAGGATTTTGAACGAGATTTTCTGGAACAGAACCTGGACGTTCCAGTTTTACTTCGGCTCTCTATCAATCTTTTCATGGAACGCTCACAAAGAAAAGCAAATAAGTGTTTTTGCCAAATGTTTTTTTCCTTTAATGATTTATATCTTCATGAGGAAACTATGGACTGGGGGGTTGAGCACCACAGACAGGATGAGGAAGTATTGAGAGGTGGACTAACAATAACACAACAACAATCCTATTGTGTTCTTGTGCAGCATCAGTGGTGAAAAGTAACTAGGTACATTTATTCAAGTACTGTGCTTAAGTACAGTTTTGAGGTATTTGTACTTAACTTGAGTATTTCCATGTGATGCTACTTTCTACATTTCAGAGGGAAATATTGTACTTTCTACTCCACTACATTTATTTGACAGCTTTAGTTACTTTTCAGATGAAGATTTGACACAATGGATAATATAACAGGCTTTTAAAATACAACACATTGTTAAAGATGAAACCAGTGGTTTCCAACCTTTTTGGCTTTTGACGTCTTACAAAAAGCAGTGTGTAGTCGGGGTCACATTTCACATGTCTATGAGTTGTTAACAGCTCCACCAAATAGTGATTTTTCCCTCTAAACTTCTCACATGCTTTCATTTCAATAAATGTTCAAATGATCCAATATTTCAGCAAAAATCAAAGATTAGAGAAAAAGTCAAAAACTGAAAACAGATTTGTGTATCAGAACTTTGTTTTTTCTTCTTTCCTCTCCCATTAATCATCTCACCACCCCTCAGATTTATCTGCTGACCCTTTGGAGGGGCCCGACCCCTAGGTTGGGAACCACTAGACTAAACTAGCTAACTGTATATAAAGTAGTGTAAACTAGCTCCACCTCCAGCAGCTACAACAGTAACATGCTGCTCTAACACTGATGCTTCACTATTAATAATCTAATGATGTCATATATAATAATATATCAGTCAGAGGGACCAAACCACTACTTTTACTGCAATACTTTAACTACATCAAGCTCATAATACTTATGTACTTTTACTGCAATACTTTAACTACATCAAGCTCAGAATACTTATGTACTTTTACTGCAATACTTTAACTACATCAAGCTCATAATACTTATGTACTTTTACTGCAATACTTTAACTACATCAAGCTCATAATACTTATGTACTTTTACTGCAATACTTTAACTACATCAAGCTCATAATACTTATGTACTTTTACTGCAATACTTTAACTACATCAAGCTCATAATACTTATGTACTTTTACTGTAGTAGGATCTTTCATGCAGGACTTTTACTTGTAATGGAGTATTTCTACATTGCTGTATTAGTACTTTTACTTCAGTAAAGGATCTGAATACTTCTTCCACCGCTGTGCAGGATCTTGATTCTGCGTCATTGCATCGTTAGATGTTTTACAGACAGTTTACATGGGAAACAGGAGGAAACCAAATAATTTGTGACCATTCAAGTGTCAAATGAACACAACCCACTAACTCACTGATTCACCAGAACACAATGCACCAACACCAGTTTTCCATTAAGTTTGTGCTTTGTTGTAAGAATTTTATTCCAAAGTGGCACATTCACTGACAAAGTGGTTGCTGATGTGGAAGTAATTTCATCACTAAATGTGTCATAATACTTCAGGGATATAGGAAAACCTGTTTAATGCATATTCTGGCATTTTTAAAATGATACCCCTTCATTTTCAACTCAAGTGGAGCTGCTGAGAGAGAGTGAGAGGAGCGAGAGACATTGAAAAGAGATGGATGACATGTCAGAAGAGAGGGACTGTAACTGAGAAAGAGAGGTGGAGAGAGAGGAAGGGAGGATTAGGGTGGGTGCCTGCGGTGGAGCATGATGTCAGAGGAATGCGTTGAGCCTCTCCTTCAACAAGCTGGAGCCGAGTGGAGCAGCGGCCACATCACACAACATACAAACACTTTCACCCCATATAACTCTTCTTCTGTCACATCTTCCTCTCCACAAACACACAGGACCAGAGTCAGAAAGGCTTTAATGCAAAGACATAATTTAGATCATTTTTACTGAACAGACGTGAAGAAAGTTTACATTTCTCTGACATTTACTGTACAAAAATGCAAAGCAGAAGCAGGTTACTGTAACTCATATTGTCACTTAATGATTGGGGAATGTGTTTTCAGTGGCCAGTTTCTGTCTTTGTTCAGCCCTCCCTCCCTCCCAGCATCCGGCCCTGCAGCTGGAGCTTGTTGCAGGGATTACAGCGATGGAGATGGAGGAAAGGAAAGGCAGAAAGTGAGAAAAAAGAGGAGAGAGAAAAGGAGTGGTAGAGAGAGGAAGACAGACAAATGGAAAGAGAGAGAAAGCGGCTGATATAATGTGTGGGAGAGCCAGACGCTGGGAACAGCTGGAAAGACGATGACTAATATTAGCAGTGAGGTAAGACGGTGCAGGATGGAGAGGACTGGCTGTGTGTATGGAGGGCAGCTGCTACTGTAAACCAACCACAGTGAAGTCACATTTATTTATAGCAGCACAGTCATGATACCAGAAATGGGACATTGATGCCAAATTGTAGTTTAACCCCTTAACATCCACTTTCCCCCCCCTTTGTTTCCTCTGAAGTACCAATTTTTATGTTTCTTATGGTTCTAATGTGTGAGAACTTACTGTATATGACATTAAACTTTTCTCTGTCCTCCGTATTTAAATATCCTTCTTCATTGAAGAAGAAAATACACATTTGGGTAGAGATTTGATAATCAAGTGATGACTGGGAACAACTCCTTGATCAACAAGATGCCAACTGTGTGCCTTTCCTGCCTTTGACCCCTCCTGATTTGACCTACCTGAGAGTCTCCCCCCTCCCTTACTATGCTGCCTTGATCCTGTATGCAAATGCCCTACCTCCCTACCTTTTGGTTACCAATTGTTTGATCTTACGGTAAAAAGTGTTCCCATCCCTTCTACTCCGGGTCAGTCTACTGTATCAGACCAGCTCTGGGTCAGTAAGCTCACCGCATATCCGGAATGCTATTAAACCACTTCCACCACAGCAAACTTTGAACAAGGACTTGAGTGATTTTCTTCAACATACTCCAGCTGATAAAGTTGCGTTTTTCAAGATCTGGTTTGCACTACAAACTACTTTTCCTCATTTTTTGTGGTGGTGCTTTCAAGGACTGTCAAAGTTGAGTCTCTGAACTCTGGGGCCAAAACAATCCGTCCGCCATGTTGTTTTCTCGAAAAAGCAGACACTAAAATATCAGAATATTTGTAAGAAAACTAGTTTCACGATATGATGTGGCAATCAGAAATGTGGCGCTACTGTTACGAGGCTGAATGTCGAGCTGTGGAATCAGACATGACAGAGTCTGGAGGAGGGAGCGAAAACAGGAGCTATGACGCACTGCGTCATCATAGATGATGATGGTGACTGTCAGAAAGAACGGAGACACAAGTGAAAACTCTGCACTGCAGCAAACTTGTCAGTGCTTTGGTAAACCTGAATGTGTCTTCTCACAAAATATTATATCTGACTTTGCCAAAAAAATACAGAACAGTGACTGTGTTACTCGTAACCTAAGCAGCTGCGTTCAGCTTGAGCACAATCCTGGTTCCTCGTCGTCAGTGATAAAAGAAGCAGTGTTTGGTTGTAGTTTTGTTCTTCTTCTATTGTTTCCCAAACCGAGCTGGAGCCTGCAGACTCTGAGGTTTTTGTGACTGTCCACCGATGTGCTCTGGCAGCATTCTGTGTGCAACTCTTGGTGGGTTTGCAGTGACCTGTATAACTAACTCCAGCATGCTGTTAGTTTTTATGATCCTTGCACATCAGTTCGATATAAACAGACTCAATGAGGACAAGCGTTTTGTAAATGAACATAAGCCTCAGTAAATAAATATATAATGCTGCTCAGTGCTAACTTGTCTCTGCAAACCAGCCACCTGCCTTCTGTAAAGACCAATAGTGGCCTTGGACAGGATCTGGTGCAATGCATTGTGGTTGTTGTAGGATTTCCACACTTAGAGCAACAGGGGAACCTACAGCCTTTTTTTTTCAGTTTTTTCTAGTCAGAGGCCACTGATTTCGAAAATAACTGCACATTGCTACATGGGTGACCTAGTTTTAAGAAATCATCCTATTTGAAATTCCTCTTAATCTGATCCCACTCTGTCTGTCAGTATCATATCCGGTATGTATCAGAATCAGCTTGTTCCAGCTCTTTATCGAAGCTATATCAGTGAAATAATCAAACTCGCTTCCATTACTTGGCTTAAAGGACCCACAATTTGCAATATGTATTTTTTCCCAGGCATTAACATCTGTATGATCTGAAAATCAATTTGACACTTACTTATGTTGTGTAATCCAGCACAGTAAACATAAGTCTGTGTACATTTTTGCCAGTGTTGTTAAATGGTAAACAGTGTTCAGCTCGTCAATGAAAACTCTGATGAAAAATATTCATTGGCAGCCTTTTTTTTCCAAAGACAGACAAGACAGTTTTAATGTTAAATCTTATTCAACGACCTGCATGCATCACCGTGGCTCCTGATTACTTTAACAGTCTCTGCCACCGTCCAAAAATATCTCTCAGTCACATACCATTTACAGCAGCTATACTATAAGCTATAAAAACGTTGCCTGGACTTTAAGTTCAGTGGCTTAAGATCATTTTGTTCATCATCCAGTTCAACATCATGTTCTTTTGTTTTTTTTACATTCTGGGAAAAGATCTTACAATGAAATCTGGAATAAAGTCAGGAAACATTTCTATAAATAACGTCCCATGTGACCAGTGAACAGGCTGTAGAGAAAGGGGAGGTGTTTTCCCGGAGACACAAAGTGCAGAAGCATCTCGAACAGAATAGATAACCTAATAATTATTTTTATAAATAGTTCTTTATGACTCTGGCTGTATGTTTGGTGTCATCATGCTGCAGAATACATGTTGGAAAAGATCCTAAAAGTGCCTAAAACTTTTGCACAGTACTGTATATCCAGTTTGCATGTCTGCAGTCCAGTTTCACATGATTCATCTGTTTTCTTTGTATCACTTATCTTCTAGAGGAGACATTGAGAGAGAGACGGACCCTGGTCAGGTCGCCAGTCAAAAACAGGGCGAACACATAGCACATAGTACACTCACACTTACGCCTACAGGCAGTTTAGTCACCAGTTAATCTAACCTGCATGTTTTTGGTCTGTGGGAGGAAGCCGGAGCACCCAGAGAGAACCCACGCAGGCACACATGCAGAACATGCACACAGAAAGGCCAAAGCCGGCCGGTGGTTTCGAACCCTCTCGCTGTGAGACAACCATGCTAACCACTGCACCACCGCGCTGCCCCTCTCATGAGTCAGGAAAAAGCCAATTGAAAAGCTGTTGAGGCCAATGAGCCAAAACCCACACACTTTCTCATGGTACATTACATATTTCTATATCACACCCCAAACATGACGTCACTGTATACTTAGTCTAATTGTTTTTTTTCAAAAAGGCCAGTCTGTTACTTAATGAGCCACACCGTGCAGTAGTAGTTATTATTAACTCTAACAAAAGGCCACTTTAAACACTTTAATAACACTTTTTTGGCCACTTGGAGGCAGCAAACACATACTTGACATATCATAAACTTTTGCGTTGATATGTTGAACTTGTTAGCAAACAGTTGCTTATTTCCACATCCAGCAGTTACGGAGCAACGTTATCATTCATGTGGAGTCGTGTTTCTGTCTACCTGGTGAATATAAGTCCGATATTCACTCTCTTTTAATTCTGTTTTTGCTCTCTACCGACTCCTCAGGGAAATATCTGGCTCTTTAGCTGCTAAATGCTCCACTATGTTCATCATAGTGGAGCATTTCCACTAATCAGAAGGTCGGCGGTTCAATTCCAGACTCCTCCTGTCCGTACATCAAAGTGTCCTTGAGCAAGATACTGAACCCCCCCAGAGTCACTGATATTATTTTGTATTATTTGTGAAGCACTTTGCAAGGTGCGATATAAATAAAAGTTATTATTATTAGTATTATTATTATTAATGCTCCTGATGGTTGCGCCAGCACCTTGCATGGTAGCTTGCCGCCATCGCTGTGTGAGTGTGTGTGTGGATGGGTGAGTGAGCAGCAGAATGACACTGTAAAGCACTTTGGATAAAATATAAATGCAGCCATTTACCAGCTAGTCTACAGCTAACTGTGTCTGTTTGGTGTTTGGTGCTGAGCAGGTAGTGTACAGCGGCTTTTTAGAGCTTTGTCTCTGAAAACAGCTGCCTGCTGCGGCCAAAAACGACGCTATGAGACGCTGAGAGTGAAGCAGAACAGATAAACAATGAGCTGAAACTCACTATAAAGCTCCGTAAAGCCGAGAGGAGCTGCAGAGTCTCTAATCATTCTCTGTAGGTTCATCACTACAAGCCACAACCAACACATTACACACTGACAGATCAGACTGTGTTAATATAGAAAATATTAATTATAATTAATTACACAAGCTTCAAAGGGAATGTAGCATTCAGCAGGGTGACCATTTCACTTTCCTTACATTTTTGAGAGTGAATGGCTTTAGAAATTGTTAATCCTATTTTCAGAGTAAGTATTTTAAATGTTTATTCCATTTTTATGTTGTTTATGTGGATAGAAATCGTAATCCATTACATCATAGTTTTTGCTTTCAAAGTCTAGTTTTTATTTAGTTTTAGTCTTGTTTCCTTCATGGAAATAAAGATCAATGAATATTTTTTTCATCATAGTTTTTGTTGATGAAATGTAACACAGCAGGGTGGAAAGGATTATTTAGGAATTCACAAAATCAAAATACAAAATTGCACTCAGGGGTTCATGTAGGTTATTTTTTAATTTGTTTTTTGTCGTTTAATTTATTTGTCACAGACTGTGTGTAAAAAACATTAATCTCAAGTAATGAGTGGAGAGGCTTTGTATTAGAGTTAGCTTTCCACTCTACTTTAGTTAAACGTGTCCTCAAACGTGTCCTTAAGACCTCAGTTAAAATTCACTACAAATAAAATGACCTAAAATATAAAAGCGGCGTCTTTGGCACCAAATTTCTCAGACCTGCTTTTCGACAATCAACTAGACTTTCCTAGACCGTCCAACTTTTAAAACTGGAAAGTCTTCCTTCCTTTCAAAGAAAGTCAAAGTCTGGAAGTCGAGACTGCTTATTCAGTCCACTTTTCCACCCTTCCTAAATGGGGAAATAAAGAAGCCAGTGTGTTATTACTCCTGAACATTTAATGTGACTGGCCACTGCCTTTTTCACCACAGCACAGCATGGCGCAGGAACTTTTTATAAGCAGCCGTACACCATCCGCAGTAGCCTGAGGCCTGGAAGAACCTCTCCCCAGTAAAATTGGAGAGCAAGAAATAAGTGGCTCAATTATGTGTGTGTGTGTGTGTGTGAGAGAGAGAGAGCCAGGGCTGGACTGGAAATAAAGAGCCGAATTCAGCTGGCTGTTGGTCGTAAGCTGGCTTGCACATGTTGTAAAAATACAGACGCAAAGCAGAAGCAGGTTACTGTAGGGCACAAAGCGAGAAAGAGTTTCATTGTGTGTCATGTGCTTTTAGTGAAGTCAGGAGCCACAGTGAGTCATAGATGGGTGAGCAAATGTCTGATGCTGCTGAGCTTTGCTTTTTGAGGGAGAGTTCTCAGTGCTGTTGTGTCTGTCTGTCTGTTTATACAGCATTTATCAATATATTCACATGCCAACTTTGCTCCTGTCTGTTTACAGCCTCGTCCATCTCTCTACACTCCGGTATCTCCACTTGGTGAAGATGTAGTCTGTTTGATCTCTATGGAGATGTCTCCAAACACAGTCTCCTCTGCCTTGTTGCCATGGTCACTGTGGTTTCTGTTCATCCTGACCCCCATCACCCAGACAACAAGCTCTGCCCCCACACCTGAAACTTCTCTGCCGGTCAACACCACGCTGCTGTTCGACAGCGGCGCCCCGGGCTTCAACCTGCGGAACTGCAGCTGCTCTGCTCCTGTCCGGGACTGTGACGAGGCTCTGGCCAACTCGCTGTGCAGATGCCGCACCGTTTTGCGCTCCGCTCTGCCCCCTGCTGGGCTCAGAGAGCCTGGACAACTCACCGTCTGGGTGAAGGAGCTCTGGGTCCTCGAGGAGCTGCTGAACAGCAGCACAATTGGCCATTTGCGGTTGTCTTTTTGTGGAATAAAACCAGTGGACAGTCAGTACCTGTCTCTGCTAGGTCTGCAGACCCTCAGGATCCACAGTGCAGCCCCAGAGGCACCCTACCCCAACCAGGAAATCACAATCTCCCCCGCAGCAGGGGTTTCAGCGGAGCTAGAGGCCCTCTCCTCTGACTTCTCCTCCTCCCTCCACATGACCTTTCTGGATGTAGCAGTGCTGAACGGGCTTTCTTCCCTGAAGGCGTACAGTGTGGTGGGACCATCAGCTCCCACCTTCTCACAGCATTTCCCCCTCCTGGCTTTGCCCCTCACTCCGCCAACCTCTGACACTCGTGATGACTCTGCGGACCTCAGTGAGCAGGCTGCAGAGCCTCTGCTGCTCATCACGTTTGTCTACTAAGACGTTCTCATACATCTCTGAAGTACAAGTGACAGCTGATGCACAGGAATTATTTACAACACAGCTGGATGTTTCTTGTTGGAAAGTTGCACATCTGACATATTTACTGTGGAATATATTAACTTGTTGCATGACTGGCTGCTGTACTATGACTCTGGCCTAAACGTGTTTTTGAAGAGAGGTTGACATTTTTCTCTTCTTGATGTGTTTTCTTCAGAGAGATAACTTGTACATGTGTGCTACACTCCTGCTGCTGTTTCTCCATACCCTCAAGGAGTTGCCGAGGAAATCCTGCACTCATAACGCTAGACAGATACGAGGTTTGGGAATGTTTGCACCAGCAACAACTTCAAGTCTAACTAAAGCATGTTTTTGATATCATCCTGTAACAGAGGTAATGTTGGTTTGTTACCTGGAGGGCTACAATGACCCTGACCCTGATGTCGATGCTTTGCTGTTGTTCTGGAACTGCTGCACGTACATTTAGGGCTTCAACACCATGAGAGTGTGTTTACATACATATATACTGCATCATATTCTTGTTATGGCTATTTACAGGAGAGGGTTTTGCATGCACGTGCACATTCTGATTACAAATGTTAGTTCCGCTTTGTTATTGGGCAGCCAAGAAGTAACTGATCGCTTTATTAATGGTTAATAAATTGTTTTCTAATGATTTATAGATCAGGTAGAAGCCATTAAGACTAACCAGGCTGTGAAAAATCTCTTTGGCAGGTTTTCTTGTTGGCAGTAATTCCCTTTTAAATGTTGGTACTCCATTAATTGGTATCTCTAATAAATAAAGCATTAGAACATGAGTTATTAATGATTAATAAAGCCATTACAGTGATGCCTTATCAGAAAATGGTACCATAGGCGACTTTTAAAAACCTAGCAACACAAAACTTGCACTTATTAATGGCTTTGACCTGATCTATAAAGAATTAGTAAAGAATTTATTAACTAAAACTACAGCTGCAACGATTAGCTAATTAATCGATTAGTCAATGGACAGAAAATTAATCGCTAACTATTTTGATAATTGTCTTGAGTCATTTGCCAAGAAAAAATACTAAAATGTTCTGGTTCCAGCTTCTTAAATATGAATATTTTATGGTTTCTTTAGTCTTCTTTGAATATATTCGTGTCTGTTTGTTGGGACAAAATAAGACATTTGAGGACGTCAACTTGAACTTAGACCAAGCGACTAAATAGCTAATTGAGAAAGTAATCGACAGATTAATCGATAAAGAAAATAATCATTAGTTGCAGCTCTGACTAAAACCATCAATTAGTAATTATAAACCCTTCATAAAGGATGCCTTACTAGAAAGCAATACCTCAATGTCCTCTTAGTCATGAATGACTCAATGGAAAATGAGGTCATACAAATACAGTAAAAGCAAGCAGTAAATGGGATAAAGTGTTAACGAGGTTCAGCATTCCAACTATTGCATCAAAGTTTGTAATAGTCTGGATGAGAACTAATAGCTTTTGCGTAGAGCTCTTACTGTATATGGAGTACTTGGTGATCCCCAAAATCTCTAGTCTGCAGATGTGCTTGTAAGCACTACTCTGTGTGTTTAAAACCACAGGTAGCTGGAAGCCACAGTGGCTATGGTTGCACTTGACGTTTCAAGATTGATTTTGCAGATCAAATCTCTGATTATCCACATCTGGCCTGAAAATGTTTGTCTCTGCATAATGTCTCTCAACATTTGACCCGGAATATACGGCAGCAGTGTGAGCAAAAGCCGGGTTTTTTTTACAGACCTGTCACCGAACACTCTCCGGCATTATCGGATAACACGCAGTGACGAGAAGAACTGTAGCCATAACTGTCCAGACAGGGTGCGTCCTGATATGCCATCTGCTAGAACAATATCCGAGACAAACCACACGCCTGCTCCCAGAGAGGGATGAGATGTTCCAGATCACGCTCCCAGCTGCCAAGTGGGTGTTAGCTCTTTATCCTCCGTTCCCATGCAGGTGTTGTCAGATATATCAAGGCAGTAGGATAGCGATGGACTGTAGGGAGGAGGCCTTTGACTGGACTTCGGGCTGCATTTGTTTCTTAAGGAAAATATACAGTCGGATGCCAAGTTAAAACAAAAAATAGAATAAATGAGTAGAGACATATGTAGATGCTTCCATGCAGGACATGAGAGCTCACTGGATGGTTTGATGAATATAAAAGATGAAGCGACATCAAAACACCAAATGAGGGAATAGATTTTGAATAATAGAGACTTGGAGAATCTATGACAAGGAGCATTGAAGCTACGAGTGGATAATGAGACTCCTTTCCCTCTTGCATGTTTACCTCATGTTGAGGCGTAGGGCTGGGCGAGTTATGGAATTAATTTGGAATTTTTGTTTTTGCACAATGTTTAAAATGTCTAAATCGTGAAAATTGAGTTATTAAAACATGCACAAAAAGTTTATTTTTAGTCTCGTAGTCAATTTAATGGTCATGTCTACAGGAAGGACAGACTGAAAATGACTGTACACATCTGTGTTCTGAGTTTGTTGGCGAGAGCTGAAGCGCTCGGAGTCGACTGAACAGTTTCTGTATTTTATTTTGTTCAGTTTGTCTCTACCTGCTGGGTAGCTAACGCTAGCAGCAGTCTGCAAATATCAGGGTGATGATTTGTAAAGAATAATAATAAGAAGATCAGTTAGTGAGTGGATCTTTCTGCTGTGTCTGTGCAGAAACTGATTATTTTACTGGATGTGCTCTCTTAGTAGAAGCATCTGACAGTCAGTAGCTGTGAGGGACAACCTGTATTTTATGTATAATGATGACAGCCTTGCAGGTCGTGCACGTCTTTTATTATTCTTGCTCAGCCGTCTTAAAATATGACATTTCAATTCTGAATTTTGCTGACAAACAAAAATCTACTAAAATCTTGAAAAAAATCCAGATTTATTTTTTGTCCATACCTCCCAGCCCTAGCTGTTGAGACTCACATCTTGCCCCCTGGCAGGTTAATACAACCATGGATTGATGAGTGAACAATTCCTACACATCTAGATTAACACCAGGCAATATTTGGTGAAAATGTTTCTGATCAATCATTATCAATCAATCTGTTGATTAGTTTATCAATTAATCGGTTAGTCATTTGGTCTGTCAAATGTTAGAAAATGGTGAAAAATGACAATGACTGTTTCCAGAGCCCAACATGCAACCTCAAATGTCTGCAAGCCACAGTTTACTATCAAGACTAAAGAAACCATGAACGATGATTCAATTATCAAAATAGTTGGCAACTAATTTTCTATTGCTCAACTAATTGATGCAGCTGTGGTGAAAAGTTTCCAATGTACATAAACCTGCTCTTTCATTTTCATTTCTATGTCTAGATTGCGACAAGCGGTGGGTCTCCTATTACACCTGCTACATGTTGAAATACTGCGTAGTAAAATTCTCACTGACTGACTGTGGGACTGTAGGGAACGGACAAAGCAAAAAGGACAAATTTCTCCTTCAGGGATCAATAGAGCATCGTAAAAAACAAGATGTACTGTGGCAGCTGACTGCAGTGAACGCTGGCTGGAACAAATCCAGAGAATCCAGAGCGGGGTCAGAGCCTGCACCAGAGCCGGATGATACTGTTGTGTCTGGGAAGGAGCTTTGTGTGTTATTCTCCTTTATTAAGGATATTTAAAAAACTAAATTATAGTAAAAGCTGCCTGATGTCAAGATATAAGGACAAATGCCTCTGGCAAAAAGATAAAAGAATGTATAAGAAAACAAAACAGACAAGGACTGTGTCAGTCCGCTGTGGTATGAGCTGACTGAGAGGCGCAGTAGGCTCTCTGTTATGAAGGCTGCAATGTGCTGCTGCGTTTTTCCAGCTGGTCTTATTGAGTGCAGATGGCCTAATAAAACAAGTTGTTTTGAAACTGGTTAAAATGGACGCCCAATGAACAAGAATTCCAGGGTTAGGAACCTCTCTCACCAGCCAACAAGTCTCACTCTGTTTGGATCAAAACAATGCTTTCACTCTGTTGAGCTGGACGTTCAGTTATTAACCCACATGAAGCGAAATTGGCAGAGCTCAGTGAGGGAAGAGGGGGAAGTGAAAGGCACATTTACCCCAAATCACAGAGGACGTGATTCAGTTAATCTACAGCTGTTTGTCAGAAGTGAGTCTGAATTTCCCTGAAGTTCTTGAACGGTTTGTTTTCATTTCTGAATGTTTTTTGGAGTCACTTTAACCAAATGAAAGAGGAGTTAAGAGGATAGTTTGAATTAAGAAGTTGAATATGTAACAGCCCTTTCTCTCTGGTTTCATGCTCTCTCATGTCTCTTTCGGCTTCCAGCTCATATCCTGTGAGAGACTTCGCTAAAGCTGCTCTCACAAACACAATCCGGGGCCAACACTTCTGTTCCGCAGATCACTTAGGAACTGCTCTGGGCCTGTGTGTCTGCATGTGTGTGTGTGTGTGTGTGTGTGCACGCATATGCAAGCATGTTCTTGCAGGCTCGTGCACATATGGGTGTGTCTTCATGTGTGCATGTGCTTGCATTTATCTCCTGTTCGCCAGCATCACACACGAATGTGTCACTATGATCATAGTTCATTCAGGTCAAATGACAAGATGCACCGTAACAGATGCAATGTGTTTCAGTGCAAGTGTTTAATCTGTTGTATATATTTCACTTGTGCACAAATTACGTGCGAGTAAACAGTCTGTCAGTGAAACACAGTTGCAATGACATGTTTAAATACTTAAATCAATAATAAGACTTCTCACTAAAGCTTTGCATACAACTCCATAGGTAAGACAGCAGAATAAGCACCCAGTTCTCACCATTTTTCTGTAAATACATGACTCTAAATAAGTAAATAAAGCGAATAAATGATGATGTACAGGAAGCATGTGACCTAAATGTCTCTGACGCTTCTGCCCCGCTAGAGAGACAAAACATGGTGGCAGATGTTTTTCTGCTGAGATGGTAAATATCTAGTGGGGCAAAGCATCAAATTAATCGAAAAGTTGTTAGTTTTCTCATTCACTTCAATAGTCATTCTGTAGTTCTGTCACCATCTAGTGGCCGCCAAAGGAATTGCACTTAAAAACTCTTCGTATTCAGCCCACCTGAACTCAGGTGGTTTAAACGTGATTCTTGCCATAATTGGAGTTTAATCTCAGCTTTTTCAACAACTTAACTGCGTTAGTGGATCTTTTTTTGAGTTTGGTACACACTAAAAATCACGGGGTTAAAATTGGACCCAGTTTGGGTCAATATAGCACCAATACAATGAAGGGTTAACTTTTCCCAGTAGAGATCTGTTGTTTCGACCCACACAACAGGCTTTAGCTAAAAACTGTCATAAATGTTTCTTGTATAAAACGATGTGCATACAACATTCAAAAGATACTCAAGTTATTAACAATCAATAACAAAACTGTGGCATATCAGTTTAAAAAGAGTAGATTAGATGATAACAAGTTTTAGTTTGGGTAAATAAACAAGCGGGCAGCCGAAGTGACTTAAACCTGCATTCTCTCTAATGGCCAGCAGGGGGCGACTCTACTGGCTCTGTTTGTATAAAAGTCTGAGAAAATGACCCTCAGTAAACACTTTCCTAATGAGTTCATGGCCTCAATCACTAGTTTCAAGTCTTCAATGAAGCATTTTAGAGTGAAATAGACGATAAAGCAGGGTATGCTTCAGGGCGGGGCTACCTTATGATTGACAAGTCGCCGCCACGGCGGTGCGTGAGTTGTTGTAGTTGGACTCTCGGGAGCTCCTCCCCAGCGCCACGCTCTTGTCCAAATATGGTCACTTCTCTTTACTTCTGGCTCCAAAAAACCAAAATGCCAAACTCGAGGCTTCAAAACGGGAGTCCGCAAACCAGTGGGTGACATCACGGTGGCTACGTCCGTTATTTTTTTTTACAGTCTATGTAAATAAGCCAACAGTAAAATAAAAAAGTAAAAATTAAACTGGGTCAAAACAACCCCTGGTCTTGAGTGGCTTCATGGTTAACATTAACTCAGCGTTGTGTTGGTGATATATGTTAAATTTGAACCCAGTGGTTTTTTGCAGGGCTTTCATCCTGGCACTGAATGCACTTTCTTTCTGTGTCTTTAACACAGGGATACAGATACAGGATGTGACTATAATGTTCCCTTTTTTTAAAAACATGAGTTAACTACGGCTCTTTGTTTGTTGAATGGAAACACATTTCATTATGCAACACTTTGAATTTGGCTATAAATGCCATCTGGTTTAGTAAATAAAACCAGACCATGCGGAGTTAGTTTTCCCTCTAAAGAAATATATAAGTTGGTTTTTGAGAGGATTCAACATTTCAAAACTTTCTTGACGCCTTCTGTACACCTTTTTGGTTGCCTTCAAGCCAAAATTCACACCCAGTATTCAAGCACAGGAACATACTGGGAGTTCATCCGGTGTTGCCGAGCATTTTGTGCAGCCAGGAATCCGCCTTTAGTCTTTCTCATCTGGTGAGCGGCTGATTACACACCTCCACAAGCCACCTTTAATGGCTTTCAGACAGAACATTTAGTACAAGCCATGAGACTGTACGCCAGCGCTCCCCATCAGCGCACAGTGCACAGTCTTAAAACGTCTGGAACATTCCACCACAAAATGGGTGAAAATGAGATCACCAGGTTTTTATGGTTTGACATCACTCTCTCGTGTTAGAGCCTCAAATGTCCTTTACTTTCTTTTTTTTCTCTCTCTCTCTCCCTCTCTCTCTCTCTCTTGATCTTCATTACAGCACCTTACGTACTTGCATCAGGGAATGTAATTATTCAAATGTAAAAGTTTGATATGATAATGTTTAACCCGAGATGATTCGTTCACATTGCAAATCTGCTTTTTTTTTTTTTTTACAACTTTTTGACATGTTGGGCGACTCATGAATGAATCGTGTACTGTTTAAGGAACAGATTGTGTATTTGGAAACGGTTTGGCAGGTTTGATTTGTATATAATTTGGCTTATTTAAGCAAATTCATGGAGCTTATCTGTTTATCATGAAATAGACAATGTGGATTGTTTGTCCACAAACTTCTGTATAGTCTAAGACAATAAAAAAAAAGTTTGTAAAAATTGATTTGTGTTTGTTTTGTGTTTAAATCTTGTTCCTACTTAATGTCTTCACATGTAGTTTGTCTTTGTTGCCAGAACTAGTGTTTTATGTGATTTATGTTAAGCGGCTGCTGTAATTTCCTTTTTAGATTAATAATCTTTTTATTTATTAACACATTTCATTCATGCATGTACTTTATTCTCCATGATACAAACTCATTTCATCATATAATATAAATAAAAGAAGACAAAGAACATTCCATCATATATAAATCCAATATCAATCATTTTAAGTAAAAAGAAAAAGACAAATAACACTAATAATAATAATCATACTAATAATAATAATATGAAAGCTGATTGTGAAACAATACTTTATGTGTTATAATAATAGTTCCTCTTACTCATCACAATACAATACCTAAACAAACTTCCTTAAACAAACTTCCCCTAAGAAGCAAAGAAGAAAACACTGATATTAAGAATAAATAATCAGGGTTATTGTTAAATACCTACTCATGAAAACACTGAGAGCAACTTTCACTAAGGGAAGAGCAGAAAAATGATATAACTTCTTTTTTTTTCTGCTACGTATCTGCTCTGCAAGTCTCGTCCTCTTTTTCTCCTTTGAGGAAAAAAAATAAATCATACAGCCGATCAAATCTTAAAAGGAGAATGTCGGATATTTCCACAAAGTAGTAGTAGTAGTAACTAAAAAAAAAAACTATTAACTTTACATTTATACATTTAAAAACATGCAAGAAAAGGACAGCTGGAAACTACCGAGTGACATTTGGCTAGTGAGACATTCTGTGTGCAGAATAACTTCAGATAATAGTGTTGAAAATCTGATTTCTCTCTCATAAACAGTAATATGTTAACTGCGTATGTGCAGATGTGGTCCTAATCATGGTGCAGCAGCTGGATGTTTCATTTCTTTTGTCTATTTCTTTTCCACATATCACTTTTAAATCATTAAATGGCTTTGCTCCAAGTTACATCAAGGACTTATTGACCCTCTATGTGCCTGAACATCCATTTAGACGGGTGGACGAGGCTCTGCTGGTTATTCAGGTCTCGGCTGGTGACTGGAGGTGATCGGGCGTTTGCTGTTAGAGCCTCCGAGCTGTGGAAAAGTCAGACAGGAAACATCTTTAGTGTCTGTTAAATCTCTTCTTAAAACATTCTTTTATCGGGCAGATTTTTTGAATGTTTGATATATTGCTGTTTTATTATCCCACTTCTGACAGTTTATATTCATTTTATTCATCTTCTGTTTTTAATTCTTTTGTTTCTTTCTTTCTGTTAAGCGCTTTGTAACTTTGTTGAGAAAACTGCTGTAAAAATAAAGTTTCCTGCTTTGACAACAATCAATTCAAAGAAAATGTTATTAACCATTTAATTAAAATCCTTGAATTTATAATCCATAAAGCATGTAATAATTTATTGCAGGTAAGATAAAATGATTAAAAGTGATTTCTTCTAATGTTAAGTATAAACAGGAGGAATGATTACAGCAAGAAAAACATCTTCATCTGGGCTCCAGACTGTTGTTTTAAGATGGAAAAATATGTGAAACAACAACTGTTTTATTCAGGAGCATCGCTGCCATCATGTGTAAAATAAAGGTAACAGTTCATTAAAATAACAGACCCGTGAACCTGTTTGAGTCCTTCAGGACCAACATGCATCCCTGCAGGAATACTCTAATATTCCAGAGATCTGATTCTCTCTCATGAAGCACTGAGTCACTCTACAAACAGCTTATGTAATGGATTTACAGGAAGTCACGTTCACGTCTGTTTTCCTTTTCTCTCAGCGCCCTCTAGTGGGTTTTTGATAAAACAGCAACACACGCAGCTCTGCTGGAAAACACCGAGTGACGTTTGGTAAGTGGACACTCACTAGCACACAGGAAGTCAGCTGATCATGCCTTCACAATAAGAGCGGTGAGGTATGCTGTGTATAATTTCAGATAATGGTGTAGAAAATATGTGTCATAGAGGGCTGCAACCACCCATCATGTTCACTATGAATAAAATCTGACAATTATTTTCAAATGATCTATTAAATGCCTGACAACAGTGAGGTGCAACAATTTTTTATCTTTCTCTAACTTTAAAAACCAAATGCAGCTGATGCCTAAACATAACCATAAAACATTTAATAATGCTGCAGTCACTACCAATAAATATTGTTCTGCAAGATTGGATATTTGGGGTAAATATTTTTTAATGAGACATTCAGTAACTTGCCGAATGTTTTAATAAAAAACAACTCAGGCCAGTAGATCCAACAGTGCAGGAACAAGGAAATTATTCCCTGTTGATGTATATGAAAATGAGCTGATGTTTTTTTCTTCCTACACGCCACTTGGACAGGTTGGCACATCTATACCTCAAGTCCAGAGTGAATATTCTCATAGGTTAAAGGGAATATTCTTGCATGTTTGAGAGTTTAACTGACCATCACTTACTGTAGGGGGAGACACAATGCCCTATTGTACATTTTTGTATCAACTGAGGAGTTTCCTTTGTTCAGGGTTATTATGCTTTTGTGAGCACACATTGTTCTCTATAAGATCATCTCCCCAGAACAACAGTTTTTACTAAATTTGACGCATATATGCAGTTAACTCAAAGCACAACAATTTTATTGGATTGTTTTAAATTTCTCTACAAACACAAAACATGTGACATGGGAATAATTTTTTGCCACACATGAAAAATCTACAGGCTGCGGTTGATGTTATTCTTAATTGTTCTATAGTTTTATTATTGTTGTATATGAACATCAGCTGTACAGTATATAAATGACAGAAACCAGAAAAAGTAAAGGATGTTCCCTGTAAAGTTGCTGTAGTAAGCGTTTGTCAGTAGGACTATTACTTTGAAGGTGACACCGGAAGTATGGGTGTTTTTATCTACAGCAGTCAGACAGTCAACAGTCAGTGTGGTTCATGATCATACTGAAAGTCTTCACTAGTGACTGACAACAGGAGGAAACGTCTCTAACCACGGAGTGACTGACTCTTTCTTCGACAGTTAAACGGACTATCACAGGCTGTGAGTGCTGATCAGTTAATTAATATATCAGTCAGCCAGTAAATGTGAGTAGACTGACTGACCGGTTATTATTGTCAGGACACTATTGATAAGAGCTAAATCCAGTCATAACTTCTTCAGAAAAGCACTGTTTGTACTTTATGTCAGTAAACACGTCATTGTGTTTGATATTATGCCAATTAAACTATCACATGGAACAAAGTAATTATTATGTCAGCTTTAAGAAATGAGCCAACTTATCTTTTCCGTAAATCAGGTCAGTGGTGGAAAGCAAGTACATTTACTCAAGTAAATGTACAAATTTGAGGTACTTGTACTTTATTTTAGTATTTCCATGTGATACTACTTTATTCTTCAACTCCACTACATTTCAGAGGGAAATATTGTACTTTCTACTCTACGACCCCTCAGATTTATCTGCTGACCCTTTGGAGGGGCCCGACCCCTAGGTTGGGAACCACTGGACTAAACTATCTGTATATAAAGTAATTCAAACTAGCTCCACCTCCAGCAGCTACAACAGTAACATACTGCTTATATAGTTATAAGAATATGAGAGAAAAGCATTATTTTAAACAAAAGAACTGAAGACATTTGGTTATTCTTTCAAAAGAAAAGTTCATGTTGAATATAATAAAAATAACCTTTATTTATACAGCACTTTTCAAAAACAAGTTTTTGGCTTTTAAATCTATTAGTAATAAGTTCATTTTTATTTCTCATGTGCATTAGTCTCTAATTGTTTTTTAAATAATAATAAACAAATGAATCAAACAAAAAGAAAAACAATGATTAAAAGCCAGTTTATAAAAATGAATTTTTTGAATATGAGGAGTTTGAGGAGTATTTTTCTGTTGGTTTTTTTATAGGAACAATGCAGCCTGTGAAGGATGAGACACTATCTGCTGCTATATGAGTACGAAAGGATGAAGTGTTTCTTTCTCACTCTTTATGTAGTGTTTCTTCTTGATTCAGGTGAGTACACCAAGTTCACTCAGTTACAATTCCTTATTTGTAAATTCCTCAGATATCATTCTCCTCAACACGCCCACAGTCTGTAATCAGTGAATAGGAGTCATAAAGGTGTGTCTTTGTACCTTGCATCACATGTTCTTTTTTGGTTTCACAGTGCAAGGTTCCCTTCCTGCTCCAGTTAATGTTTCTGTGAAATCTGTCAACTTTAATCACATCCTGCGTTGGGACCCTGGGCCCGGCACCCCCCCAGGAACACAGTACATAGTCGTCAAGAGGTAATTTCCCCTGTCCACCATCTTGTTGGCTGAATCTCTGGTGCGATTTCCTCTTCAGGCACGAGGGAATCTCCCAGCAGACGCTTCTCTGTAAATCTGAGCTTGCCCAGTCGAGTGCCACCGTTGCCAAAGTTATCATGACATGTTTAGTCAGATTCATGATTAATCCTTTTTTTTTTTTTTTACAAACTACACTACAAGTCTTGTTTCTCTTTCTTTTATTCTGGGCAAAGTTCTTGAACAGTTACTTGTGTTTAGACGGCATTTAATATTTGAGAGGTTCGGCTTCCTTTTTTTGCCAAATTGTTGAAAGGTATCAATATAGCAACAGTAACCAAGGACAGATTGAGTAACTAGAGCTGCAAAGATTAGGTAGGTAGGCAGGTTGTTTGATAGTTCAATGAGTATGTAGAGATTGAACTGAGGGGAGTGGGTTGCCTATGATTTTGGATGCCTTGTTGACAATCCGCTGTGGTTTTTTCCACGTTTGACTGTCCATGCTGCCGTACCATACTGTAGTAGAGGATGTGATGATGGACTCCATGATGGCTGAGTAGAACAGAATGAGAAGTCGATGCTGTCTAAGAAAGTAAAGTCGTTGTTGAGCTTTTGCAACGATGTGCTCAGTGTTCGCTTTCCACTTCAGGTTGTTGCTAATGTGTGTTCTGAGGAATTTAAAAGAGTCAGTGATGGTGGTTGGGTCTCCATTTATTTTTATGGATATTTTGGGATTCGGCATGCAGTCAATAATGACTTCCTGGGTTTTGGCTGTATTAAGCAGAAGATCATTGTTTGTGCATCAAGTGACAGTTTGGGTCACATCAGTGCAGTACTGGATGTCATCATTGTTGGAGGTGAGGCCTACAATCGTTGTGTCATCTGCGTATTTGATTGTTTTCCTAGAACTGTCCTTGGATGTAAAGTGGGTGGTGGGTGTACAGTAATAAGAGCCAGCGGGAGAGAACACAGAAACTCCGAACCCTGTGGCATATGACTGGGTCAACGCTCATGTCCAAGATTATGGTAAAGAGTTTGTGTGGGTTGATGGAATTAACAGTGCATGTGTGGGCGTCACATGCACTGGTGTTGCAAGGCATGGTGGATTGCTATGCTGAGTGCATCCTCACCAGACCGGTTGGCTTGGTATGCAAATTGATACGGGTCCATGAGAGGGGAGGTGCAGGATTTCAAGTATGACAGAATGATCTGCTCAAATACTTTCATGAAGCTTATCTGAAATCATTGTTCCTTGTTGTTCCAATTTCGTTACATAGCTGGACTTAGCTTTTCTTATTGCAGCAAGCAATTTATTTGGCTGCGATGTATTGATCCCTGTCTCCACTTTTGTATGCACAGTTCTTGTCTTTGCGTAGCAGGCGTAATTCTTTGGAGAATCAGGGTTTTTTATTGCTATTGAAAAATTCCTGGCAGAACTTGATGCATGATGTCACTGTGTCAGTGAGTTCATCGAGGGAGTCGCAAGCTGCATTAAATATATTCCAATCAGTGCATTCAAAGCTCCCTTGTAGCGTTTCAGTGTCATCAGATTTGGCTGTTTTCGTAATGGATTTAAGCTTTTGTCTGTATTTCGGTTTGAGGAGTGACACCGTGTGTGGAACCCTTGGGAATGGACGGTAAGCATCTACAATCAAGTTGTAACAGTGATCCAATGTTTTGTTTTCTCTGCTGTGGCAACTGACTTGTTATTTGTAGTTGGGAAGTTGGAGGGACAAGTTCATATGATTAAAATCATCCAACCCGATGAGAGATGTGTCAGGGTCGGACTTTTCAACAGAGGAGATATGTTGCGAGAGTTCACTAATGACTGTGTTAGTGTTCGCTTGTGGTGGAATAAACGCCAACTAATACAAGTGAAGCGAATTCTCTCAGGAGATAATATGATCTGTATTTCAAACTGATGAATCCAAGATCAGGAGAGCAATAGTGATGAAGGACTGTTGGGTTGTTGAGTTCTCCGTCTCCCTGTGCTAGGTGTATTTCCCCAGAGTGGTGATCCAGGGTCGCTTACATCCAGTATATCCTCTGGAATGTATGCAGATATTCCCAAATCGCCAAATGGAGTGATGTATTTCTGTAGACATGATGCTTTCCTGACATAAACTATAGACAACAGCGCAAGACGTAACAGCAGAGCAGGTACTGCCATCTTGTAAAAAGCCTAAACTGACAATCAACAGAAAAATAATCTGCAATTATTTTGATAATCGATTAATCATTTCAGTCTTTTTCTTCAAACAAAAAGGTCAAACATTCTCGAGTTTCAACTTCTCAAATGAGAGGCGTTGCTGCTTTTCTTTGTCATATGTGACTGTAAATTTAAAATCTTTATCTTTCTGAATATTGGTCGGACAAAACAAGCTTACTGAAGAAATTCACTACAGGATAATCGATTAATTGAGAAAATAATCTGTAGATTATTATCTGTAGATCTGTAGAACAGGATAGGAAAACAGAAAATTTCTGACAATTTCTTTTCCAAGCTTTCCTCTAATTTTTGCTTTACCTATTGTGAATTTTGAATTACTGTATTTTATCTGCTTAACAATCTGAAAGCTTAAACAAAATAAAATAAGTTCTCTTTCATTACAATGCAACATGTGACGAGGGGTCCCGGGTAGACTTTGCTTTATTTTATGGGGTCCCCAAGCCAAAAAGGTTTGGGAACCACTGACCTAAAACATGAGCTCTCTCCATGAAACCGAACAACCTGCAGGATTTATATGAGTGTAAACATCACAATATTTAGGATTTTTGTTTATTTTTGCATAATGTATCTTTTTTTTTCTTTTAATCTATTAATTTTATTTATGAAATTGCTTTTTGCAACCAAAAAAAAAATAAATAAAACAAAACACATTACCAGTCAAAAGTTTCGACACACTTTCTCATTCAAGGGAATGGATACGTGAGTCCAAACTTTTGACTGGATATGCTAATATATACAGTACTGTGCAAAAGTTTTAGGTACTAAAAGTTAAGTGAGGAGACATAATGCTGTAAGTTCTTGTCAGGAGACATTTCTATAAATAATGTTCCGTGTGACCAGTGAGCAGGCTGTGGAGAAAAAGGGGAAGTGTGAAAGTGCAGAAGCATCTCGAACAGAACAGATTGTATGTTTGCCCTCTAAAGTTGATCATTAAGTTCATATACAGCACTGTTGCTGGATGCTTATAAACATAATGCTATAAATTGTTTTTATTTATCAATTAACTTCATACAAAATGCAGCAAAGAGAAAAAAAATAGATAAATTCAATATTTGCTTTGAGCACTTTTTTCCTCGTTCCCTCTCCATCTTATTCATTATTATTCATTTCTGTGAATTGCCATGTGTTCGTTAACTAAAGGTTGTAATTAGCTCGTCATATTTGGTGAGATGCACATGTGGACAATAATAACAAAATAATTACAAAGCAATAGCAAGTTGTTTAGAGCATCGTGTAAAGTGACAGCTCCCTGCAGTCCCTTTATGGGAGATCCGATTAAAGGAAAATGATTATTACAACTTGGGTTATATTTCGTGTGTGGTGAGTGCAGTGTTATCTTATCACATGTAACTGATGGCAGAGCTACTGACACAAAAACTCAAGTTGAGCTCGACGGTTGATTCTTGACCTTAGAAACAGAAAGTGACAAAACAGTTTCCACCCAAGATCCAACTCTTAGCGGGGATTCCTGAGTTGTAATAAACCCTGTTTGTCCTTTGAAGAAAAAAGATGTCCCGAGGTTTATGAGGTGTTTGTGGGGGTGGGTCGGCATGTTTTTGTACTCTACCATTATTACCCACCATTATTTATTGAGGGAAGGTTCAGTGAGAAGCAGCTTCTCTTTTGCAGGAATGCTGTGATCACATTCACGCAGTTAAACATTCACACCTGGAAGTTTCTCAGTACAACCACAGTCTGACCTGCTGCCACTGAGCAGTTTTTGGGTTCATGGGTCAGTGGTGGTAATGAGGGAGGTTGCTACTGACTGCATATTCAAAGCTAAACATTTGATTTTGTTATGTTGTATGTACAGTGAATGTACAATTAATTAGGTCAAATAAAAACGGAATCTTGTTGGAAATGTAAGTTAGTGTGAACTTCATAATCCTGTAGTTTTAGTCCAACATTAACAGCTATCATTACACACTCAAAAATTACAAAGTCATAGGACATTTGCCTATTTTGTATGGATTATTTCAAAATAGCACATAAAAACAAAAGCGTATTACAAAAAATCTAAATCATTTAACTCTTTTCAGTGTGAATTTGTCATCTTTAAATCAGTTTTAATCAGCCTCTCTGAACTCCAGGTCTCACGCTCTCGAGTGTCTACTTTGATGGAATATCTGACTTTGTGGTACTTTTCCTCTCTTTAACCTCTGTATTGTTTTAACGTGTCAGAAGCTATTGTCTCACTGTGATGTTTTGTTTCCATCCATTAGCATCTAGTTTTGCATCTCACATACAATGCAGCTGTGACCACACAGAGGCCGGCTGGTACTTTTTAAGGAACTGATGATTCGACCACTCTGAAAAAATAGCTATGTGAATGCGGTTTGGGTGTTTCTGCATGTGCGTCTGATGTGAGGTGTTTCAGTTTCAGATGATCTAACACATCTTTTGTTGTTTTAGTCATTGTGGTTCACATTCCTTTCCTAGAACAGATAAGACAGTCCTTGTATCACTAATTGCATTTGCCTGCTTTTACAAAATACACAATTTATGTAATTGCTGGATTTATCTCGGGACTGATAATATGATAATGTGTTTCGATAATGTCAGCTAGCTCACCAGTTTACCTGCTTCCTGTCTTAAGAAATTGTTTTTTCTTCCTGACAAGAAATCCCAGAAAACACCCAAACCAACAATGAATTAATCCTACTAACAAGAATTGTGTGTGCATGAAAACCTGATATATCTTCTTCCTTTGTGCTGTAGACCTCCGTTGTTGTCCACAAACTATTAAAAACACAACACCGTCCTGCTGCTCGAAATACTCACTAGGAGCACCAAATGTTTATTAATCCACCGCTGAAAATAGTCCCCAACAAATTTCCAGGAGCACTATTTCTTCCTGTTTGAGTAACGTTCGAGAAAAACTCCAGTGCCCAGCTGTATGAGGCAAATACTAAGACTTTAAAATGTCAAATAGGGATGCACGATATTATCAGCACGTCATCGGTATCGGCCTATAAAAGCTCTAAAATGAAATATCGGCATCTGCGAATTCTGCCAATTATGAGAGGCCGATATGTCGCCTTCCCCTGTGCTGCCTGACTATGCTTCCCTTGATGGACTGTGTCACCCTGACGGTCCCGGTGTTTCCTCCGCAGGCTGCACTTCACTCAGCCTCCCGTCAGACCCGCTGCTTCTTCCCACCGGGGCTCGGTGCTCCGGTTGGATCCACATAGAGAGCCGGGGCTAACGTTAGCTGGGAGGCTAGTTGGCTGTGTTCCCTCTGGTCATGCTGCGGCTAACGCTCCGCTAGCCTGTCAGCTAACGTTAGCCCCGGCTCTCCGTGTGGATCCAACTGGAGCGCTGAGCCCCAGTTTGTTATTCAGGTTAAAGTGGGAAGAAGCAGCTGATCTGATGGGCAGCTTGAGTGAAGTGGAGCCTGCGGAGGAAACACCGGGACTGTCAGGGAGAAACAGTCCGCGGAGGAGCTGCTATGTTCGGCTGCACAGATAGGAAACACTTCGGCTGCCAGGATGCACCACTCTGTTTGGAACAGTTTGGAAAAAAAAAACTTCTTCTTTTTGGTTTATAATAGCGGTTGGCAACCAGCGTATTAGGTACACTACCGCCACCTTCTGCTCCGGAGTGTGGACCAGAGATTAAATCCTCCACATTAATCCTGTCTGTCTAATAAACTCAAAGAAAACTGCTGCTCCTCCCACTTGGCAGGTTCATTAAAGTTTTAATGCTGAGCTCCTGAACTCCAGTCTTCCTGAGTTCTTCCTTCATATATTGTCTTTCTTGATTATACTTAGTACAATCAATGCTTGCATGCGTAATAGTCTCCTCAGCCATCTGGAAAAAAATATGTGCATATATCGGTATCGGCATCGGCCACAATGAGTTAGAAATAACGGCATATCGGATATTGGCAAAATATCGTGCATCCCTAATGTCAAACTATGTATTTGTAAGTTGTTTTGAAGCTGCATTGAGAAAAATATCTGGCTCTTCAGCTGCTAAATGCTCCACTATGTTCACCAACTAGTCGCTAACTTTATCTGTGGTTTGACGTTATTGATGTACAAAGAACGGCGGTCTGTCGGTGTTCAGTACAAACTTAAATCCAGGACATTGTCTGATGAAAAACAACTACAGTGTGGAGCCTCATGTGAAGCAGAATTTATCTAAAAGTCAACTAAAAGCATCAGCTGCAGAAACAGGCAGGTCTACTGCTCTCCCTGAAAAGAAAAGACAGATTTGGGTGAGACTGAAGACAAAGTCCATTTTTATGTTTCATTGCTCATTATATGATGATTTAAGGGACACATTTGATGTCGTCTCATTGCACATGCCCATAAACGGCTGTCCGTCTCGTAGCCTTGGTTGCTAAGGTTGTTGCTAAGGTTTTTCCATTTGTTGTTTGCGTTGTCCACGCTCATATTTCAGATCAGATTTCGGCTCAAAAATGTATGGATGTATTTGAGAAGTTGACATTAGACTGCATTATTTTACATGTATGCATTATTTTAGTTTATGTTTAACATATTTTTTACTATCTGTAAATCTGTGGATTCACAGTATTTGTATACAACGTAAACAGAAATACTGTAGATTTGATGCTAAATTGAAAAAAATCTGAATATATCAGCTGATATTTGTTTTTTAACATTTTGAGAAGGATCCCTTAAATTTGGTTAGTAAAGAATTGATTGAATGATGTATATTGAATGGGACATTTGACAGTTTGATAATGAACTTGACAGTTCTCTATGATGAAAAAACATCAAAAATGATCTTAAATATTGGGATTTCTATACTGCACTTTCTTCTTAATTACAAATACGACATATCTGTGATCTGTAATCTTATCTATATTATATTGTATCTTTCCTGCCAAACTGAGAGCACTACAAAAGATGAAGCAAGAAGTTTGAGCTCTGTTTCTTGTTTCTTGGTGCAGGTTGAACGGGGACAAAAAGGAGCTTTCACAGAACACAACGGAGACATCATTGAAGCTGGATCTAGATAGTTACTGTTCGTATTACCTGACCGTCCAGGCTTCCTACAACCAAACCCTGTCTCCAAAGTCCCCTAAAGTCCCCTTCAGTCCTTTCAAAGACAGTAAGTCAACATGAGTCTCTTTTGAGTTACATACTTGTTGCCTTAGATTTAAAGAACAACATTATATTATGAATTGCTGACAGATAAGGTCATTGCAAATAGAAAATACTGTTCTGGACTAGTGATTATACAAAACAAGCAATTATCTTTGGCTCTGGGAAAGCGTGACTGGCATTTTTCATTATTTTCATACACTTTATAAAGCCAATGATTAATTGATTATTTGGAAATTGTTAGTTGCAGCCCTAATATTTACTGTGTCTCCATGGATGGAAATATTTGTTTGGTCCAGTCTGAAATATTTCAACAACTATTGGATGGACTGCCATGAAATTTGGTGCAGATGTTCATGTTCCCCAGAAGATGAATCTTATTGACTAACTGACATAATTGTCCAACGTGTTGGACAAAGTTATGCATATGTTAGCAAACTAACATGGAAACCAGTATACCTGTTAAACAGCATTGTGTTAACATTGTCATTGTGAGCATGTTAGCATGCTGACATTAGCTGTTAGCTCAAAGCACAACTCTGCCTTAAAGGACGGGTTCACAATTTTTCAAGTGTGTCTTAAAACAACAGTCAGGAGCCCAATTTCACAGCACAGCCTTTTTGACACTTAAATGTTTGAGTGTATCAAGAATTTCCTAAATTTAGAAATATGTTTTCTTCTTGTCACAAGCCAAAATAGATCCTCCAAAAGTGTCACTGACTGGATGTGGTGACTGCATCCAGGTCAACATTTCTCTGCACAAGAACATTGAGGAATTCTATCCTCTTCCACACTTCACCGTCTCTTTGAAGAAACCTAATGAAGCAGAGGTGAGAAATCAATTTCACTCTTATGTCAAACCACAAATTTCTTCCAATGATTCTGTATTGTACAGTATATGATGATCTTCATATGAAATATTAAATTTAATTTAAGTCTTGTAAACCTGCATATGTTATATAAACACAACTATTGAACCAAATATTTTCCAAAGGCAAAGCTTCTCCAGAGGCAGAAATAATTAGCTGATAATGGATATTTATGCAGTATTAGACTCAGTTTGATTTACTTTAAAATGTTTTGTTTTGTTTATTGTTTGTTTTTGATTCTCAGTTTGCTCTCTTGAATGCTGCACAGACCATCTGAGGCAATGTTGTCTACATGCTAATTACTCGTATGACCTACATCGTTTATCTCTCGGCCTTTCAGGTTTAATACAACACAATATGATTATTTCTGCTTCTACAGCAGCTTTGCCTCTTTGGAGTGGAAATTGTGTTACCTCTTCCCTCAGCACTCTGTATCTTACACACATATAGTTTGCAAGCATTAAGGAAACAGTAAAAGCTTTATTTCTTGCCTGTTATCCAGCAGCTGATGGTATCTTCACAGGTATTTTTGTGATCCTACAGATGTCAAAGTAAAATGTTTCCCCAGGGCCAAACCAAGGTTTTAAATCCAACAACGTACACGTAATGTAAATAATTTTAACCAATTTATTTCTCTATTGATCTGCAGAAAAACTACACCCGGGAAGGAAAGAATTTCACTCTTGAAAACTTACAGAAGGGCCAGGAGTACTGTGTAAAGGTGCGTTTAGAGAGTAATCTGAACAAAAACATTGAGTCATCAGCTTGGACCTGCACCTTCACAAGCATCGAGGAACAGAGGAGAGGTGAGACGATCTTTTCAGAGCTGCAACAATCAGTCAGTTCATCAATCAACAGAAAATTAATCAGCAACTATTTTAATAATCAAATAATTGTTGTAGTCAGAATTTGATGCTTTTATGTGTCAAACATGATAATGATGAATATCTTTGGACCGGATGTTTTTGGACTGTTGTCACCTTGAGCTCTTTTTCACCATTTTCTGGCATTTTGTAAACAAAATGATAATGAAAATGATTTTTACTTGCAGCCCCAGTTGTGACAGTGTTGTGGTGTTTTTATGAAGATAAGGTTTATGGGCTCTATTTTCGTGAATCAAGGGGCATGAAGCGCCGTCAAGTACGCGGTGCTGGAGGTTATGACAATTTTAGTCAGTCAAATTACTTACTTTCACCTGCTTTAAACACAAGTCATGATGCACCAACATGTTGTGAATCCTGTGGAGTATTATTTCTTAAAGGACACATATTATTGCTCAGGACATGCAGAGTTTCAAATGTGAATACAGCAGCCCAAATATACAACCAAGACAGATTGTGTCTCTTCTTTAGCTGAACTGACGTTTCTGGACATGTTGAGGATCTGAAAGTCACAATGTTTTCGTGCATAATAGGTGCACAATTTTGTTTGGCAGCACAATGATGCACACAATAAGCATGTGCAGTTAAATACCACTGTAGTGTGATAAGCAAATTAACAATGGTGTCAAGTATTTTGAATGTTGTATTTCTTTTTTATTTCTTAAGTTGATATAATTTAAACATTTTAATTCAGGTAGATTAGTCTCTTTTTATAGGCAAATTATTGGAAATGACTACTGACAATCTGGGAACAAAACAGTCATCTGTTTAAACCTCTTGGTGCTACGTAAACTGGCAGTATGTCGCTCCAGGCGGTGCTTTGGCCTGACTCATTTAAATGAAAGCTCACACTCACTCACTGGTTGTCTCCAGTTACTTGGTGCTTTTTACTTGATGGAGACGCCTGGAGAGGATTTATGGGAAATGAAAGTTATGAAAGCCAGGAAATAACATCAGTGCAACCTCCGGAAAATGCCAGTTCACCAGTGCAGAGCTGCTCTTCCTGCCGTGCGCCTGCACGAAGATAAAGCCCTACATGTTGGTGACACTTTTAGTTACATAGTTCAGAGAAGTAAATAGGCAGAGCAAAGCAGTAACACTATCAGACTGAAGAATTCATTACTGTGTATGTGTTTATGTGTATGTGTGTGTGTGTGTGTGTGGGTGGGTGTTCAGTCGATGTTATTTTAGGTATAGGTGGTGTTCTTCTGTTTTTGGCGATCTGTGCCCTGATGAGCCTCATGCTTTGCCTCCACTACACCGGATTCCTGTGTAAACTGGAGACTCTGCCCAGAGCACTAATTGTAAGACACGTATGTGTTTGTTTCTTTCAATCAATCTAACCTCTGTGTTGTTCTTACAATTTGTTTTTGTACGGATTAAATTAATTAAATGAATGTTATTATGTGTTAATGAGAGCGCTTTAGAGGTGCTGGAAGGCAGATTTTGTCACCGTTGGACAGAGTGAGGCTAGCTGTTTCCCCTTGTTTCCAGTCTTTATGCTAAGCTAAGCTAACTGCTGGTAGCAGTGTCATAGTTACCATACTGACATCTTTTTATCTAAATCTGGCAAGAAAGCGAAAACATTATAAAACATAATAAAACATTTTCTCATGTAACTTTGGTGGTGTTTAGTCATGAAAATAGTTTTGTTTTTTTCTGAACAGATTAGGAGGTATCTGTCTCAGAGTTCTCTGATCTTACCCCAGTATGATTTCTGTATCTGAATAAGTGATCAGAATACAGTCATATCAAGCTGATCTGGTGATGGTCTGACAATTTTTGTTCAATCACTGCTGTATTTCACAATGATTCAATTTAAATACAGCAGAATTTATAACACTGAAATATTTCACCGTTAAAAAAAAAAAAGAGTAGTCATTTTCAAGCTGTGCAATTTCAAAACGTTATCTCCCGTATATACAATTTTCAGGGTTCACAATTTCAAATAGAAATTTCAAGTACCCAATAGTCAAAAACTATATTAAAATTGCTCAAATTCAATAAACTCAAATCAGATCTTAAAAGTCAAGTCATAAAGATCGAGTTGCTTAAATTGGCCTGGTCATATTCAGATCCTAAAATTCAAGATGTGAAATGGTTCTTATCTACAGCTGTTTAATAAACTCAGAGGAAAGGATCCTACATACAAACACTCGTAGGCATAAAAAAAAACATCAATACTGACGTTTCTGCAAAAGCCAGATTACTCTCAGTGACATGTGAACATAATTGATAAGACTCTTGACTCACTTGATCTAAGCCGTTACAAACTCTGCCTTTACTAAAAGTAGATGTTGAAATTGTAAAGGAAGGTGAAAAAGTTCAAAATGCAACATACATGAAAGGTTTGGCGTGAGATTTGTTTGGACAACACCGTGGATGTCATCCCTGTTTGTCTCGCCATCCGCTGTATATAACAGCAAGCTATTCGCCACCTTTAGACACTTTTTAAAACAAAATTGTTTTAAAGCAGCCTTTACTGTTAACAGTCTCTTTTATAATCACTTTCTTTAGGGAGGAAGTAGTTCAAATTAAAGCTGACTCTTTAAGGACTTCAGTACCCAGAAATCATAAATAAACTGCACTCTGCATGTTCTCGTCAGCCAGCCTGTTCAGTCTGTGTACTGAGATCATTTACTTGAATAATATACTTAGATAGATGCAGCATTATGAAGGAATCTTCTAAAGCTCAGTATGAACAGGAGGAATGATTATAATTTCCAAAATGACCACCAGCACACTTATTAGAGGATCTGAATTTAGAGATTGAGACCAGAATGACTCATTGAAAACAATGATTAGCGTATTAATCCAATCGACATGAAAAATGTCAAATTAGCTGCTACTAGAAAACGCCACCATGATATACTGATATGTTGGAGAAAAATAACAACCCCTCCCAAATAAAAATTGGCAAACATGTACACAATGTCAGACTGGACTATGACGTAAAAACAAAATGCAATTCAATGTGATTATCAGCTACATTACATAGTTAGGAGATTCAAGCACATAAAGGACAGTTCACAGTATTTCCAGTGTGTCTTAAACCAGCAGTCATGTGTCTATATGAGCAGTGAAAGAGGTTTTCCTCGCTGTAATCATTCCTCCTGTTCATACTGGATATTAAAAGATCCTTCAAATGTGCTTTTTAATGGAAGTGATGGAGGATAAAATCCACAGTGTGTCCACACAGTCATTTAAAAGTTGATGTGAAGCTTCTATTCAGCTTCAGCAGTCTGAGTTAGTCATATCAAGTGGATATCTGACACATTTACAGTCTTTTTAGCATCAAATTCCCTCTTTGTGTTTCCTCGGACAGTGTTTCCCTGTTGAGCTGCAGGTGGAAGTATAGTAACAAAAAGAGGAACTTTGACACTAAAAAGACTGTAACGTTGAAAGATATCTACTTGATTTGACTCATTTGGACGCTGAAGCTTCATATTAGCTTCAGATAAAAATTTTTTTGTCCTCCATCACTTCCATTGTAAGGTCATTATGAAGGGATCTTCTAATGGTCAGTGTGAACAGGAGGAATGATTACAGCAAGAAAAACAGGTTTCACTGTTCATTTGGAGACATGGTTATTGTTTTAAGACAGACTTGAAAAATTCTGACTCATCTAGTGCTCTGTCTCACTCTCATCTTCCTCTCTTCCTCTCTATTCCCTCCTCTGTCTTTGCCAATGTAGACGGCTCTTATCCCAGGCCAGATCCTGTCACTGGAGACGACGTTCCTTGAGCTGATCTCCGTTATCCCAGACACGGACAAACAAAACAAGAGCAAAAACCCTACAGCGCCAAATCCCGCCACCAAGGCCACTAACTCAGGTGAGGCAGAAGAAGAAGAAGAAGATGATGATGAAGAGGAGGAAGATGAAGAGAAATACAAGTACATGGACAGAGGCGGCCTTTCCTCAAACGAAAGCTCCGGTCAGGACTCTCGTGATGTGTCGGGGAACAGCACAGCGCCCGCGTCAGTGAGTTTGTCAGCTGAGGTGGAGGAAGCGGACGCAGAGTTTGATCGGGAGGGGCTCGATCAATATGAGGCTAGAGATGAAGGGGCAGAGGTTTCTTTCATGTCTGAGGGGGGTCAAACTCTAGTCCAGGGAGATGTCACAGGTGAGGAGGAGGAGGAGGAGGACATGAAGGAAAAGGAGGAAGCGTGCCACACCTCCGGCAATATCAATCTCCTCTCAGTCACTGTCGCCGCACTGGCTGTAAGTGAGGAAGAGGAGGAGGAGGAGGAGCAGGATATGTTTACTGACTTTTTGAAACTGTCTGATCGGGAGCCTCTCCTGCCCACAGACTCAAAATGGACTTTGAGCCACACAGACTCAGAAACCGAGTCACATGATCAGACGACTGTGACATTAATGCAGCCCAGACTAGAAAAGGTTAAAGAGAGCGGATACGAGAACAGGACTGCACACGCTTCATCCAGCGAGACCGAAGAGGAGGAAGAGGAACACTCAGGATATATGGGACGCACATGATAATGTTGTTCTGATTGTGTATGTTTGTGTGATACGGGAGGTTTTCATTAATGTGTTTTTCCAGCAGCTGCACTGTAAATACTTAAATATGTCCTCCAGACATGTCTTAACAATTCATGTTTTTGCACAAAAATGTTCAATTACCTTGTTAAAAATTCTTAAAATGTCATCTCCTCGTTCTCCCTCGTGTAAAAATCCAAGAGGGAATATGCAAGAAGTTTTCCTGCTGGACACAAGATGTCTCCTCCTTCACAGTAAAGTTAATTCTCAGTGTTTGTGAACTGGAGGCTTCAAGTCTCCACATCACGCTTGTTTGAGGGTCATACTGGACCACAATTGGCTCCAAATAAGCTGTGATGTCACAAATCGTGCTCAGATTTTAAAGCGAGCACAGAGAAACTTTCCTGCTTCAGCACATCAACGTGAAAACAACAAATTCACTCCATGTAACTATTCACATTAATTTATTTAGAAAGAAAATTGTATTTCCACACCAGCACATTTTTGAGTGACCAAATATGCCAGTTTATTACTAGAAAAGTTAAGAAATGGTACATTGTTCGGTTTCTTATCAGGGAAGTAAAAGTGTTTATTTTAAGTGTCAACACACAGCATTTTGCAGAGAGATGCCTCCGTCTTAATCTGAGGCTTTATTTATTTTTATGTCCTGACTGAAAAGTCCTGCTTTTGACCAAAGTTGTTGTTAATATTGATTAATCTTCTCTGTGTTTTATTTACTGCTGCATGCTGCTCTGGCTGATAACATGCTATATGTGCACGCTCATTCAACATATGTCCGTTAAAACCAGCAAGATCATGTTACATTTATTTCATAGAGGGGAGGTTGTTGTAATAACCAGTTTCATGCTTGAAAATAGTTTTAACATCCAGGTTGTAATTATGACTTGGAAACTTTGATATATCTGACTTAATAATACTGAAGCCAAACAAATAAAAATGATTCATGTTAGCCAAAGTCCTTATTCAATGTATATAATCTTATAAAGGCTTTTACCACAGCAAATATTTTGATTTGTCATAGCAGGAAAAGCACAGGTGTTGCTAATAACATTAACAATGTCTCTTGTTTATTTAAAGTGGATGTATCATGCAAATTTCCAGGTATATGTTTATATTCTGGGGTTTTATTTATCCTCTACTGGTCCTTTATGCAGCCCCTCAGTTCAGCCTCTGTCTGAAACAGGTCGTATTAGCTCCTGTCTCTTTAAGACCCGCCTCCCGATGAGCCCACTCTGTTCTGATTGGTCAGTTTCAGGAAGCTTCCTCCGGCTCGGGAGGCTACGTAAACAAACTGTAGTAGCAGCTTCTTTTTCTCCTTCTTTACTCCAAATGGAAACTTCGAAACATGTCAGATTCTGATCCAAAATAAGTGAGCGGACGACGTGAACAACGTCAGCAACGAGGCTACAAAACAGACGTCGGTTTGTGGTCGTGACTGAACAATCTGACGTCATCACGAGGATGAAGGTAACTTTGCAAACAAAGCGTTCAAAGCAGACTGAGGCCCTGGGTTTTGGCTTCCAGGGAGCATTTTTACATATGTTCACGTCAAGTTTTGGAACTTTGACCATGTTTAATATCCGATATCACAACAGTATGAAAATAACAGAATATCACAAAAACCACGATATGTCCCCTTCATGGAATTCAGCCATCATTCATTTTATTATTTACACCTGTGCTTTCGCTCTGTTAAAAAGGCCGATGTTATATGGCTCATTAAAGCTAAACTCTGCAATAGACTGACAAGCTGATAATAAGACACAACAAATGTAATAAGTACAAACAATCTGAGAGAAATGCACACAAGATATAAAATGATGAAAAAGGAATAAAACCAATAAAAATACATTTAAAATAAAATAAAAACTTAACATTGTGGGATTTAAAGAAAATCTGGAGAGGTTTGATTTTATATTTCACACTAATTGTAAGCTGGTTTGAAGTATGTTCACTCTCAGAAAGTGACCTGTGAGTGTTGGAAATTGAGGCACTACTCACAGGTGCAAAATTTGCATGAAAACTTTTACATAATCTTTTGCAAATTGATTGTAGGTAAGTAAATAAACACAAGGCTCATGTAAATTCCAGTGAACATAACATCTAATTCTGCCACCACTGGCTGCACCGTGCGTCAGAAGTGCATGGTGTCAAAATTAAGTCTAATAAGCCTCCCATAAATAAAATTTTAATGTGTGAATTCTAACACTGTTTTAATTTCACAAGTTCAAGAGATCTGTTGAGTCATTTTTAGCCAAATGAGTATTAAAGGACAGGCTCACAATTTTTCAAGTGTGTCTTAAACCAGCAGTCAGGTGTCCATATGAGCAGTGAAAGAGGTTTTCCTCGCTGTAATCATTCCTCCTGTTCATACTGGATATTAAAAGATCCTTCAAATCAGCTTTTAATATAAGTGATGGAGGCCAAAATCCACAGTGCTTATATTCAGCTTCAGCAGTCTGAGTTAGTCATATCAAGTGGATATCTGACACATTTACAGTCTTTTTAGCATCAAATTCCCTCTTTGTGTTTCCTCGGACAGTGTTTCCCTGTTGAGCTGCAGGTGGAAGTATAGTAACAAAAAGAGGAACTTTGGCACTAAAAAGACTGTAACGTTGAGAGATATCCACTTAATTTGACTCATTTGGACGCTGAAGCTTCATATTAGCTTCAGATAAACTTTTAAATACATTTTTTTGTCCTCCATCACTTCCATTGTAAGGTCATTATGAAGGGATCTTCTAATGGTCAGTATGAACAGGAGGAATGATTACAGCAAGAAAAACAGCTTTAATGTTCATTTGGGCTCCTGACTGTTGTTTTAAGACACACTTGAAAAATTGTGAACCTGTCCTTTAAAATGAACTCACTTCATGGGAAAAAAAAATGACATCTGACCTCATATACAATCCTAAACAATATTATACATCAGTTTTATTCTTATATGAATTAAAAGAAATAAGCATGCAGGTACAAAATGTTAGTTGCTGTTCTGAAGTCAAGTTTTAGTCTTCAGTTCCTGCCTTGCTGTTTTCTAAACAACAGGAAGGAAACCTGGATGACTAACTCACCAGGAGGACAATCTCCTCACCGCCGCTTCCACTAGGTCACGTGATTTCTCATCAGTGATGCTGCCTTCAGGAACCGCCGGACAAAATGGACCTCTGACGGAGGCAGCCAACATGAAAAAACTATAAAATACAGCACTGTTGCGACAGTTTACCTATGTGTTACCTGAAATTGAAAAAAATATATAATTTTGACAGCAGGAGAATGTTGTATATGAAAATGTTTTTATGTTTTATATTACCACTGTTAAATTTGCAGTTGTTAAATTTTTTACCTTCTATCTAAACAACTAAACACTTTCCTGATGTGTATCCTCATTCTTCCATATGTATGCACAGATGTGCTTTTATGTGATGATGTTTTATCGTTTAGTGATCTCCTTTTATTTTCCTTTACCTTATTTCTGTGGACATCACTGTGTTTTGTTTTAACGCTGTAATTTAAAAATGCATTGATTATTCATATGTGGTTTTGCTGTGTGTTTTGTTTATAAATGTGCAGACAGTGTTAATCACTTTGTAAACATTTTTTTAAGTTCTGTATGAATAAAAATATTATTATTGTTGTTGTTATTATTATTATTATCATCCTCCCTCTGACTGATATATTATTATATATGACATCATTAGATTATTAATAGTGAAGCATCAGTGTTAGAGCAGCATGTTACTGTTGTAGCTGCTGGAGGTGGAGCTAGTTTACACTACTTTATATACAGTTAGCTAGTTTAGTCCAGTGGTTCCAGTGGTTTTGCTGAAATATTGGATCATTTGAACATTTATTGAAATGAAAGCATGTGAGAAGTTTAGAGGGAAAAATCACTATTTGGTGGAGCTGTTAACAACTCATAGACATGTGAAATGTGACCCCGACTACACACTGCTTTTTGTAAGACGTCAAAAGCCAAAAAGGTTGGAAACCACTGGTTTCATCTTTAACAATGTGTTGTATTTTAAAAGCTTGTTATATTATCCATTGTGTCAAATCTTCATCTGAAAAGCTGTCAAATAAATGTAATGGAGTAGAAAGTACAATATTTCCCTCTGAAATGTAGTGGAGTGGAAGTATAAAGTAGTATCACATGAAAATACTCGAGTAAAGTACAAGTAAATGTACTTAGGTACTTTCCACCACTGCTTATTGTTTACTAAGTGTTTCCTTTTCACTTTCTTTTCTTTTCAGCCGCATCACGCTGCTAAATTGGGAAAAGGGGATTTTTCCTGCAGGACCGTGAATGCAGCAGCGGCTGTTGTAACGGTGTGTGTGTCTTTGACGCTCCGAGTCTCTGCAGTCGTCGAAATTGATGGATAAACATGAAAAGCTCCCCAGTACAGGTAGCTGTAATATCTAACACATTACTGCGTGTTACGAACAGTTTGTAGCTTTGGACTCGTTATTTAAACTTCGCTAGTTAGCTTAGCTTACATGCTAGTCAGTTAGCTAGCCGTGTATACATTTCCGGCGAGTGGGTGTCTTGAGGGATGAGTTTTTGGGGCAAAGTTAACGTTACTACTAAGAGATAAAGTTATCTCTCTTTAGCGGCTCAGGTTGTATTTTTCTGAATGAAAGTGACGTTTAAGTTTTAGGCTTACAAAGCTGGTACACGGCAGGGAGAGTGGAGGCATTCAGCAAATCTCTCGTTAACTTACAGGATAGAAGTTAACGGTGTTGACATGATGTTAAAAACGAGTCGTGACTTTGCTCATTCACAGTTAAGTTCACTGTCAGATGGTGTCAGTTGAAAATAAACCCGCAATAAAGTTTGATTTCATTTTCACATTCATCGTATTCACGGCGGATTTATTGATTTTGGGTGTCAATCAAACACCTTTTTCCTTTTCTTCTTAAATGTGATGAGTCGATCTTATCCTGGGAAGATGTAACTGTGTCATTTTTCACACTTTTCTGACATTTTATAGACCAAATGATCAACTGAATAAAATAATCAGCAGATCAATCGATAATGAAAGTAATCGTTTAGTTGCAGCACTAAATCAAGAGCAAAATGTGACGTCATTAAATGTTTTGCTTTGTTTAATAAAACAATCCCAAATATTCTGTTAATATAATGTAAGAAATATAAGAAAGGCAGCAAATTCTCATATTAAAAACCATAAAATCTTTTGCATTTTTGCTTGAAAAATAGTTGTGCATTAATATTCTTTAGATTTATTAATCAGTTTATCGATTAATCATCGCAGCTCTAATCATTTTACATTCATTTGGCAGATACTTTTGTCCAAAACCTTTTTAAGATATTGAACTACTGATAAAAATCTCAGTGAGTCTAACTCTTTGTGATGACAGGCAGTGTTCATGTGAAAAGTGAAAGCAGCAGCAGCAGCAGCAGAGTCCGGAGCGGAGTGGCGGGAGCTGCAGCGGAGATGGTTTGGCTGTCATGATTGCTCTCATCTGGATGCTCACATGGCTGCCTCAGGTCCTGCCAGGTGAGTCCACAGTCAGGTGATGTTAGGTTACACTTAAACTACCCTGAAGCACTGCTCCACCCACAGTCAACACTGTTTTGTTTTGTGGTTTATGCAACAAAAAAAAAACCTGAATTACATTATAATGAGTCATAAAAGCATCAACAGTGTGATCTGTGTGCACATAAACACAAACGTGTCAGACCCTGTTGCTAAGGGTTTGCATATCTTCCATTTGGCTCAGCATGAAAAAAAAAAAAAGAAATACTGTACTTGTAATAGCTTATTATATTATTTACAAGTCAAATAACCTCAATGCCTCAATGCAAACACTATCAGTCAATTAGGCAACAAACATCATTGCATCTCAGATATAAATAGATATTTAAATATCCATTCAAAGTCACAGGTGACTTTATTTAGAATCGAACTTCTACCATATACAGTATATATACACCTGTACAATCTAATGCAACCCAATACAACAACTCTAAATTCTACATTTACTAAACTTGACATCATCAGAAAGGTGATAATTCTACTTTATGTATATTATTGAGGTGGTAGTGGATGGTGGTGGTGGTGTACTGTAGTGCATTATATTGAATGGTGTTCCTAATATTTTGTCCACTCCATTAACATACATGAGGGGGGCAAAGTATTAGGAGCTAAATGGGCTTAAAACCCAGCGTCTGAACCAGGAAATACAAATAATAAAATTTAAAAAGAGCTGACGGCAAGACAACATACACCCTTTAAGCTACGCACTCGATTTTGAGTTTCTTGTACTTCTAATATCCTGTTTGTTTGTGTTCCCAGCTATGAGTGAACTCCCCCCGCCAGTCAACTTGACCCTGACCTCCGACCATTTCATTCATATCCTGACATGGGCGTCAGCGCCAGGCACACCCACGGGAGTCTACTACCATGTTAACATCTCCAAAGTGACGTAAGTTTCACCTGTTAGTGTTTATACTTACAGCTGTGTCCTGAACCAGTCCGTCTCTGCCTTTCTGCCGCAGGCACTTCTGGATTTGTCAGAACAGATCAGATACAACAGGAAAAAGTTTACAGATGTTTGTTTGACACCCAAAAGATGTTTTGAAGAACTAGCAGCTGTAGAAACTCGTACTAAGTTGGAGTATTAAGTCTTTATCCATTTAGTGCTACAAGCAGGTTCATGTTTAATACTTAAGTTACAACAGATGCTCTGATCTGATAGTATTGAGACCGATACTGATCCAATCAAAGGATCATTTCAGTTTATTTCACCCTGGCGTATTTCCCATAAATGTGACTATTGTAAATAGAGCTGCAATGTTTAGTCAGTTACTTGATTAGTTGCCAACTATTACCTTAATCGCCAACTATTTTAATAATCAATTAATCGTTTTGAGTCTGTTTTTTTTTTAAGAAAAAAATGTCCAAATTCTGTGTTTTCAGCTTCTTAAATGTGAATATTTTCTAGTTCCTTTAGTCCTCTATGATCATAGACTAAATATCTTTGGGTTTTGGACTCTTGGTCGGGACAAAACGAGACATTTGAGGACTCCTTGTGCTGTGGGATATTATGCTAACGAAATGCAAACTCAGATTAAACTACTTCGATGGCTACTTTCTGTGTTTACTATTGGTCAGACAAGTGTTTGAAATAATAGAAATCATGTTTATTTAGAAAACCGTAGGAGACTCTCAGAGTTTTCCTCAGTACTGTTTAGTGTGAGTCCTCATTTCCCTGAATCACTATAACGGAGGTGGCGAGTGCAAAGTTAACATGATAACATGAGAGTCACAATAGCAACTTTTACGGGAAAACGTGAGGTTAAAATAAAGCAGAATTATCCTTTTTAAACCAATCATTTATCAGCCAAACGTCACAGATCCACTATATATAGTTTTCTGCTCTGCTCTGTGTATTTACAGCTGATGCTTCACCATTTTTCATGCGCTGTACAGTAAACAGTATCGTAATGTGAAGGCAGTGGTTGACCTTTACAGTGAAACCAGAAGTGATGACAGCTAACATTATCAAAAACTGAACTCCTCATCTTGTTTCTGACTGTATATTTTGTTGGATTAAAAACGAGACTGATTGGCTCTTTTGACCCGCTTCTTTTCCTCCTCTTCCTGTCCTGCAGAGGAACCTTTTATCCAGTAGCTGGCTGCAAGCGTGTCCAGCACCCACTGGTTTGCAACCTGACGGAGGCCTTCTCCAAGTATGAAGAGGTCTATTTTACCCAGGTTACAGCAAAGCTGGAAACACAAACCTCACGACCGTCCACCTACAAAGGATTTCAACCCATCAGAGACAGTAAGTGACGCTGTTCTGAAACTAGAAGCTGATGAATAAGAGGGACAGCGAACAGGAAGTTAATTTAAATAATGATCATTGAGTTTGAGAACATTTTACTGCTCTCTGTATCTAATTTATTGCAAGATACAAAACCTGCTTCACTACCTGAACTTGTTTACGTTCTGGCAACACTCTTTTGTAGTGTTTTCATGTCAAAATATTCACATTACATCAGGGGGGGAAAAAAAAGGTTTTGTGCTGAACGTCCCACATCAGTCAGCTGATTACCTGCTGGACAGACTTTTGTAAAACACCTGCAAGCTACAATACTAATGCTGCTACTGACCATTAGAAGATCCCTACATAACGCATTCATGAGCAGATTAGTGGCACTTCACTAAAATACCGTTTGTCTTCTGGGAAATGTTTGTAGTTCTTGGCTACTTGACAACATTACAGTGTTTCCTCTTGTCTTATTGCAAAGGGTTTTGTTTCTTGTAAATCACATGACGATTCCTCGAAGTGATTGTGTCATGCGGTGGAAGTTTTAGTTGTGTTTTGTTCCTGTGTCTGTCCATCAGCTCACCTGGACCCGCCGCTGCTGACTGTGACGCCATGTAACAGAAGTCTGTGTGTGGACCTTCAGCCTCACATGGAGCACCTGAGGGAGCACTATAACCTGTTCAGATACGAACTCAGGATCCAGAGCAGAGATACAGACAGAGACAAGGTAGAGTAGATGGACTCACACACACAGAGTGTTTTAGGTTTGTCCTGTTGTGCCACCATGAGACACATTCAGACCAAAAATATCATAAATAGAATTTAAAAAAAGCTGTGTTGTTGCTGCAGGTACAGGTGATTAGATATGATCCAGGAAGTCTGGCTTCATTTTTACATCCGTGTGTCTCCAAATTTCCTTCCACATTTGTCTTGAAACTCAGCTGTAAACTGTGTTCATTTAAAAACATCAGCATGGAGCTGTGATGAGATTAGAGGTGTTATAAGGAAAATATTAAAAAAAGATGTTGAACTTTCTCTAAATAAGGAAATATGATGCTTCCCTTTAGTTCAGTGTTCACTCACAGTCACATCAAATACCTTTTGTATACTGTCACGAATCGTCCCAGACATGTTTAACAAATACAATTATTATGAACTTCAGATAAAATAAAACTAATAATGTTAGTCAGGTAGGTCAGTGATGAAACTAACGAGTCCCTGGAGGGGAAAAAATACAGCAACACTTGCATGAATGAGGAAATGACTGTTGGTAATGTAAGCTGTAAGTACAGAGGATTTACTGGACTGATTGTGTAAAAGAAGTACAAAGAGCCTACAGAGAGGAAGGATGTCACAATACAATTTAAGTGTGACATTAAAAGATCAGTTAATGCATTTAAGGTTAGATGCAGCATCTGTGCTGCACCTGTTGCATGTTGTACCTCAACCTATGCGCGCAATGCTGTTCGTCCTGTACTGATGTCACGTCTGTCTGTGGTCTCTGTTGATGTTTTGCAGTTCATCGGCAACATCAAGCCTCTGAGCAGGAAGACTCTGACGGACCTGGTCCCTGGCAGACAGTACTGCGTCTCAGTCCGCTTCTTTGACGACCTGATCCGCAGGAACTCCAGCTACAGCCAACCTCAGTGTGCCTTCGCTCCTGACGTCTACCCTGCAGGTACAGCCCTGATGGTTTTTAATCAATATCTGTGTCTGAGTAGAGAAAATAATTCACTTTGTACTGTACATTTACTGCCAGACTGACTACTCACTACTAACCTTTTCTTCTGCTCCGCTCACATCCACCGTCACTTCTCTGCCGCTCGCTCTTTCCCGCTCGCTACGCAAACATATTACGCAATATCACCAATAGTTTCCTAGGTAACAACACGGAGGTTGACTCACGTTTCAGAACAGCGCCGCACAAAGACTCCCAAACGCTGTTGATTTCCGAATGAACGGATACTTGGCGTTATTTTTGGCATTTAAAAAAATAGATGTTTGGCCTGGCGGGGAGTTCTTGTTGTGATAATTATAGGAGAAACACTGATTCAGTAAACGTTGAGTACAGTTTACAGTACGGAGATTATTACGGACGATAGCATATCGACCAGCAGACTACAGCGCTACTAATTATCACCCGCCAAGCACCAAATGCGGGTAGATTTTCCGTTTAATCTCGGAAGGCTATTCGCCACACTGGCGGGTAAATGTTTGTACCAAAGTAGTCATGTAATAAAATATCTGCCCTGATGGCTAATGTTTGCCCCTGTACAGCGGAGACACACGCAGCACCATGCGTCTAAACAGTGAATCATGGCGGCAACTGTTTTCTGTTTCGTCTCAAGGATCGTGAGGTAAACGGTCGAATGCAGCGTTAAGGTTACAAAGTCATCCACCAGGAATGTGGGCTTGCATGCACGTGATTGGCCAACACCTTTTCCTCTGCAGTGTCACCCTGCTGCGTTTTGTAACGCGAAGGGTGATGTCAGTCTGAACGCCGCCTTGGTTTTGTTTCCCAACAGTTGTTGGCGTTTTCAGGCTTTGAAAACATCACCAGTAACATCACTCTTCACTCGCTGGCATGTCTCTCGAGTTTTACAGCGGCTTGTCGAAAACCTTCCCCAACATCTGCAGCGCTTTTATCGTAGTTTAAATATAATTTCATTTACCTCTCACTGTTCCTTCATCAGGTAATGTTAAAATAAAAATTGTCTGCCACTCGAACTTTTAGTTGCCTGTGATGTTGATGAAGGAATTGAAGCTTGCTCTACTATTACATACATTACAGTACAAGTCTCTCTCTGTGTGTGTGTGTGTGTGAATAATAGTGTTTTCCTCTCTGCAGACGCGTTGATCTCTAGTGTGGTCTGTTCCCTGGTGATGTGTGGTGTGGTCGTACTGGGCCTGCTGGGCTTCACTGGTTTCATCTGTCTGAAACGGAGGCCACTGCCAGCAGTTCTGGTAAGTTATAGTGTTATAATGGTAGTTATGGTGAAGTACAAGCAGTACTTTCCCCCTCTGAGATGAGAGAGGATTTAACATATTTCTGTGCCACATCTCTGGCTTAACATATATAATATACACAAACATCTTTTAATACAGAATATACACTGCTTTCATCTGTAGACGATACTGGAGAAACAATCCGACAGATAATTAATCAGCAACTATTCTGATAATCAAATAATCGTTTTTGTCATTTTTTTAAAGTAAAAATATCAAATATTCCCCAGTTCCAGCTCAGGTCATTTGTGGGGTTTGGCTGCTTCGTTTTCTTTTGTGTGATAATTAATTAAATTTTTGGACAGTTGGTTGAACAAAATAGACAATTTGATGGCATCATGTCGGTCGTTTTTCACAGAAAACAGTATGTTTCATAGTTTAGTTCGTTTAATCTTAAATATTGCTGGTAAGTGATTCACTATTTCCTTAAAGAGGACACATATTCTGCACATTTCCAGGTTTATATTTATATTCTGGGGCTCTACTGGAATATATTTGCATGATTTCCAGTTAAAAACTCCTTATTTATCTTCTACTGGTCCTTTATGCAGCCCCTCAGTTCAGCCTCTGTCTGAAACAGGCCGTTTTAGTTCCTGTCTCTTTAAGGCCCCGCCTCCCGATGAGCCCACTCTGTTCTGATTGGTCAGCTTTCAGGAAGCTTCTCCTGACTCTGGAGGCTACGTAAACAAACTACAGTAGCAGGATTTTGCTTATTTTTCTCCTTCTTTACTTGAAATATAAACTTTTCAAATACATTCGTACATGTTGGAGGTGAATCAGATCCAGAATATGTGAGTGAACAACGTGACCAACGTTAGCAACAAAGGCTACAGAGCGACAGCATCATGAGGAGGAAGTAGAGGTAACTTTGCAAACAAAGCATTAAGAGCAGAATGAAGCCCTGACTTTTGACTCGAAGGCGACATTTTTACATACGTTCACCTCAAGTTTCTGAACTTTGACCATCACAGTATATAAATGACAGAAAATCACGAAAAGCATGATATATCTCCTTAAACCTTATTCATCCAGTACTGTAGAGAGCTACTTTTATAATCTACACTAACCTGCACAGCAGATCTGTTGTGAGTTTACGCCTAATTCAAAAAAACCTGAACACATGATGTCAAATCACTGCAGGAACAGAAATAACAAGGTAAACGTGGATATACTGTCGTTTCTTTGTTCATTTTTACATCCAAAGAAATGGCACCAAATGCAAAAAAATAGTGTTGTACTGTTTCTATATTGATGAAAGTAAAGAGTTTCTGTGGTTTTAGATCTCATCTAAGATCCCCTGATATGTGACGCGAGTCGACAAAATATCACGATCTGATCAAGAAATTAAGATTTTAACATTTATTGTATGACTGAATATAACATAATCAAAGTTTCAGTGTTATTAACCATCATTGCTTAATATGTTTATAGAGCTGCAGCAATTAATCAATTAGTTCATTGACAGAAATGTATTATTATTGCAGTAATTGAATAATCGTTTTTAATTATCACTTCTTTTTGTTGTTATAGTTGATAGTAAAGTTAATTTCTTTGTGTTTTTGGACTGTTGGTCAGACAAAACAAAACAGTTTAAGATGTCATCTTGAACTTCGGGGAAATTCTAAGAAGAAGATAATCTGCAGATAATAGAAAGTGAAGATAATAATAAATGACAGCCCATAATAAGTCGATCATACAGTGAACACGGTGTTTTATTTGTGATTTGACAGCAACAACAGTTCAGCTTTTTCTTAGTAAAGCAACAGGAAAGAACTGCAGGCGGAAACGTAAAACACTCGCACGTTCAACACCGGCTCTGAGCTGTATCATGGATGTGGTTGATTTGTGGTAACAGAAGAAAAAAAAAAAGACAGACAGCTGCAAGCAACCTCAGAGTTTCTTCTGCAACAATCCTGCAACCCAACGGCTACTTTGGTAGATATGTTTTGTAGATACGTTTTTCTTCTTAGAAAAGGTTGAACTGAAAAGCGCCGGTAGTTCCTGGATGTTAGATGATCAGAAAAGTAGAGACGCTTTGCAAAAAAAAAAAAAAAAAGCCTTTCAGAGTTCAATACATGTGAGTCAAAATAAAAGGATGAGGAGTATTTGAATAACCCTTTTATGCATGTTATCTTGATCTCATTTTCTTGTTTTTGGTCAGCGTCAGCCGCTGTTTACTGCAGGTGATGTGTAGTGATTTGATTCTGTCGCCTTCTGGGTGAGAAAAACAGAATAAAACTGAAAACGATTTGAGAATTTTCTAATATAAGTATCAAAAACAGCCAGAGCGTGTCACCTCTGTGAAATCCCGTTTGATGTTTCATACTGTGTCAAACGGCGCGCTAGCTGTGAGTCAGGATCATTAAACATCCCCAGTCTGAGAGACATGTAGTAAACCGCTGGGCGGTTGTTTCTCAGGCACACTGAAAACCACCAAATATGTTTTTTAATATGTTTTGTTTGTTAAATTGTTTTGACAGTTTTAGGGTTGTATGTGAAGGCAGATGTCATAATGAGAGCTGTGTGTGAGAGCTAATAGTCACAGCAGCATTTTAATGCGTTTTTATCAACAAATGATGATATTCTAGTTGAACCAAAGTGCTGTTATCTGTTCAGGTCAGATAGATGATGATGATGATGATGTTATGTACCTGTGTTATACATCATATAACAGCCTCGTTTTAACAGTCGTCCACTGAAGATATTAGATATAGGTTATGAGGAGTTGTAAACAAAACTTTATCTTTCCTTTGGTGGCCAAGTAGTTTCCACTGTGCTCAGAAAAATAAAGGTCTTTAACTTTTATTTTGTAGACTAACGATGACAGACGAGGGTCACACTCACACACTATCGGGCAAAACGTTTCGGGCCGTCCAGCCTTCATCATCGTCACAACCAGGCGGTATAGAGAGATGCCTTTTTAATTAGCAAACACACAGCTGATCCATTTTAATGACAATCAGACGATCAGCAGCGGAACAATAAAGAAGGTGGAAGCTAGTTCAGGCCTGCAGCTAACGATTAATCTGTCGATTAGTTGTTTGGTCTATAAAACAGTGAAAGTATTTTGATAATTGATTAATCATTTGTAGTATTTTCTTAGGGGAAGAAAAAGTCATAAATATCTGATTCAGCCTCTCAGATGAATTTAATATAATACAAATTCATATTTTCTTGTTTCGTTGGTCTTCACTGATAATAAACTGAATATCTTTGGGACAAAACACGACATTAAAGGACGTCGCTTTGGGCATTTTTCACAATTTTCTGACATTTCATAAACCGAACTACTGATCAGTTCATCAAGACAATAATCAGATTTAATCAACAATGAAAATAATCTTTAGTTGCAGCCCTAGCTCATACATAAATATAGTAATAAATATATAGATATAGATATAGATATATACTGTATATAGATATAGATTTAAGGTGAGCATAGAGAAACTTTCCTCCTTCAACAGATTAATGTGAAAACAAACATCCAGCTGAAGAAGAAAAACACATTTTTGAGCAGAAGGAGCCTTTAAGGAATCATTCAGAGATGTCTAGAGATATAAAGTATAAATGTTATCACTCAGCATTTTGCTCATGCAGTGTAAAAATGATGAAAAATGTAGGTAAGACCGAAAATGATTGTAATGAATTGCTGCCGCATTTTGTAAATGCCGTTATGATTAATTACTGACGGTAATTAATATGTGAAAACACAAAAAAAATGAGACTATTATTCACTCGATAGTCACCAGTAACTTTTGAAACCTTCGGTCCTCATCATCATCAGCTTCATTCGGCGCCTGCGATAGAAGAGCTGTTACAGCGTGGGCGTCGTTTACAGTTAACCTTTTATTATTTGTGGCGTTGGTCTGATGCGAGGGGGGATTTGAACACGCTTTTTTATAAAATACTGTGTGGTTTCATGTTCCATTATTAATGGCCACAAGCTCAACCAGAGTGCCACCAAGACACTGAGGGGTTTTTCCCCTTCATACAGAGATTGTATGTGGTCAATAAATTAAGCGTGTAATTCAGAGGGATGCGAGGCTCGCGGTTGCTCACCAACTGTCTCCTTTCCAAACACATCTATGCACCCAGCAGTTTGTGGAATCTCACTTCCTTTTAATTTGATTCAGCAACATTTCCACCGCTGAGAAACAAAGCACACAGGAAAAAGTAAAATTTGGTTAAATGTCAGAACATGTGCATACGTGTGAACATCTGTCAGCAGTCTGAAAGGTTGATGTCTGGCTGTCTGATGACAGCCGAGCGTCCGTTCTGTTTATTAACCTCCATGAAACACAGTTCAGGTTCAGCTCGTTGCAGTAACTGATGAAAAGTGTGAAAACTTCAACATCTGATGAAAATATCTTTCCAAACTGGTTGAAAAGTAAGAAAATTAGGGCTAAAAGGACTTGTTGATCAATAATTGTAATATTAAAGTCATTTATTCTCTCAAAATGCCAAATATTTGTAGGTAACAGTTTCTCTAACTAGGGATGCACGATATTATCGGCTCGTCATCGGTATCGGCCGATATAAGCTCTAAAATGAAATATCAGCATCAGCCCGAAATGAACATTTTCTGCCGATTATGAGAGGCCGATTTGTCGCCTTCTCCTCCGCCGCCTGACTGTGCTTCCCTCCACGGACTGTTTCACCCTGACGGTCCCGGTGTTTCCTCCGCAGGCTGCACTTCACTCAGCCGCCCGTCAGACCCGCTGCTTCTTCTAGCGGAGGCTAGCTGGCTGTGCTTCCCTCCGATCATGCTGTGGCTAACGCTCCGCTAGCCTCTCAGCTAACGTTAGCCCCGGCTCTTGTGTGTGTGGATCCAACCGGAGCACCGAGCCCCAGTTTGTTATTCAGGTTAAAGTGGGAGGAAGCAGCTGGTCTGATGGGCGGCTGAGTGAAGTGGAGCCTGCGGAGGAAACACCGGGACCGTCAGGGGAAAATAGTCCACGGAGGAGCTGCTAAGTTCGGCTGCACAGATAGGAAACACCTTGGTTGACAGGATGTACCACTCTGTTTGGAAAAAAATCTTTTTGGTTTATAATGGCGGTTGGCAACCAGCGAATCAGGTGCATTACCGCCACGTTCTGCTCCGGAGTGTGGACCAGAGATTAAATCCTACACATTAATCCTGTCTGTCTGATAAACTCAGTGAAAACTCTACTGCTCCTCCAACTTGGCAGGTTCATTAAAGTTTTAATGCTGAGCTCCTGAACTCCAGTCTTCCTCAGTTCTTCCTTCATATATTGTCTTTCTTGATCATACTTAGTACAATCTATGCTTGCATGTGTAATAGTCTCCTCAGCCAGCTGGAAAAAAATATGTGCATATATCAGTATCGGCAATCAGCCACGAGTTGGAAATATCGGCAAAAAATCCAATATCGTGCATCCCTATCTCTAACTATTATTGATTTCATTATATCTACAAACAGACATCACACTGGGCTCTGGGAACATTTTTTTCTTTATTTTTTGACATTTTTAGAGATTTAAACACTTTGAAAAGTAATTGACAGATTAACAACATATTACTATGATAACACAGCAACAAGTGTAACATTTCCTGATTGACAATATAATAAAATATTATTGATGATTCCAATTATAAGATTCTTATCAGCAGAAACTGCTGATTTGTTCAGGTGGAGGAGTCTGACTCAGGAAATGAGAAGACATTAGTCATGGCGTTAATTCAGGTTTTGTTTTGTTTTTTCAATATGTTGAAATAAATAACGATAAAAAAACTGCCACAAAATAATGAATGTGTGTCAGATTATAGCAATGACTGAAAGGATGTAAGCAGAAGGTCTCTCACAATACTAAAAGTGTAAATCACAGTTGTAAAAAGTATAAGTAAGAACTATAAACAAGACACTATGCTGATTAAAGTTAACTCAAGTCACGCACTTTGTACACAGTTTACTTTACTATATCTCCACCTGACCTTGGTTACCATGGAGACAACCAGCCTTATCAGTACAGCTGCATATCCAACCTCAGTAGACAGAGAGGTCATGACCTGCTGTTCCCAGGATAGAGAAGGACCAGATAACGACCTGTGGAACACAAATATTTATGACATATAACATAGGTTATGCATATTCAATAGTCATCATTAATTGATTATTAATTATCTTGCCTGTTAAATATTAGGAGAAGTAAAAGTACCAATACAGCAAAAATACTGCATGAAAAATCCTACTACAGTAAAAGTACATAAGTATTATGAGCTTGATGTAGTTAAAGTATTGCAGTAAAAGTACATAAGTATTATGAGCTTGATGTAGTTAAAGTATTGCAGTAAAAGTACATAAGTATTATGAGCTTGATGTAGTTAAAGTATTGCAGTAAAAGTACATAAGTATTATGAGCTTGATGTAGTTAAAGTATTGCAGTAAAAGTAGTGGTTTGGTCCCTCTGACTGATATATTATTATATATGACATCATTAGATTATTAATAGTGAAGCATCAGTGTTAGAGCAGCATGTTACTGTTGTAGCTGCTGGAGGTGGAGCTAGTTTACACTACTTTATATACAGTTAGCTAGTTTAGTCCAGTGGTTCCCAACCTAGGGGTCGGGCCCCTCCAAAGGGTCAGCAGATAAATCTGAGGGGTCATGAGATGATTAATGGGAGAGGAAAGAAGAAAAAACAAAGTTCTGATACACAAATCTGTTTTCAGTTTTTGGACTTTTTCTCTAATCTTTGATTTTTGCTGAAATATTGGATCATTTGAACGTTTATTGAAATGAAAGCATGTGAGAAGTTTAGAGGGAAAAATCACTATTTGGTGGAGCTGTTAACAACTCATAGACATGTGAAATGTGACCCGACTACACACTGCTTTTTGTAAGACGTCAAAAGTCAAAAAGGTTGGAAACCACTGGTTTCATCTTTAACAATGTGTTGTATTTTAAAAGCTTGTTATATTATCCATTGTGTCAAATCTTCATCTGAAAAGTAACTAAAGCTGTCAAATAAATGTAGTGGAGTAGAAAGTACAATATTTCCCTCTGAAATGTAGAAAGTAGCATCACATGGAAATACTCAAGTAAAGTACAAGTACCTCAAAACTGTACTTAAGTGCAGTACTTGAGTAAATGTACTTAGTTACTTTCCATCACTGCAAACAATTGATCAATTGTCTCTTGAGTCACTGATTATTTTTTCTCTCTTATCAGCTCAGCACTGTTAGTTTTATAGAACAAACAGGAGCAACACATCAGACTTTTCAATCTGTTGTTTAAAAACCAGCTAGTTGGGTTTCTGTAAATCTGATCTGATAGTTTTAACACATTTCTTTGTCTTTCTCTGTCTGTCTTTTCTTCTTCTTCTCTGCGTCTCAGACATCCATCCGTCACTTGGAGGAGGTTCTGGTCATCCAACTCCGCAACCCCTCCTTCTCTCCCCTCTCGAATATTAGAGCAACGCTGCCCTCTTCAGACGGAAAGAGGAGCAGTCAGACACCGTCAGACGAGAGCGATGGAGAGAGTGAAACGGAGAACACAGCTGGGAGCAAAGGAGGAGGTTATAAACTGCGGGGGGGCACCAACCTCCTCTCTGCCTCCTCTTCATCCTCGACATCTTCATCAGCTCCTTCGCCCAGCTTGTCCTCAAACCCCAAAGCCGTGCTTCTCCCACCAGACTTCTTCAGTCCCCAACCCGAAGCCCAGATATCAGCAGCCGTACTGAAACCAACATACATGGCTTCACTCTCTGATTCCCTCCCAGAGTCAGTCCACAGTCCTCCTGCAGACACAGACAGCTCGACTGTAGAAAGAATAGAGCTAAAGGAGGAAGAGGAGGAGGAGGAGGAGGAAGGAGATGGGAGCAGCCAGGCCGTGAATCTCCTCACATTAACTTTTGGCAGGCGTGAGGAGAAAGAGGAGGAGGAGGAGGAAGAGGAAGAGGAGGAGGAGAAATCACATGTTGACATTTCTGAGGTGGAGTCTCCCTTCGCCACCCTCATCCTGCCCTCACAGACTGTGGACACCGAGGGGGTTGCCATAGAAACAATTTCCTGCTCGGTTGTCGAAGAAGAGGAAGAGGAAGAGGAAGAGGATGCAGAGCTGTGTGGGTATATGAGGCGCCCAGTCTAAGGTGTCTTAAAGAAGTTATAGAGATCTTTACAGCTGGAACTTGTTCAGCTTTTGTCTTTTTTTTTTTTGTACTTTTATAAATTATATTAAATACGGAGAGACTATGAAGCGACGCACGTAGCAGCGCCGCTCATTTCCAACCAAAACCACCAGTACGAACAGATTCACTGTCTTCAGCTGCATCATTGTATACAGCGACTGAGAAAACATTAATACTGACCCTCCCTAATGCTCTGTCAGTGTCAGCGATGGGGGGACAAAATCCACAATCTGAATCTCAATCTGTTCAAAAATATATATCAGAAACTAATATGAGGCTTCAACCATCCAAATTAGTAAAATCAAGAACATATTTTCCTCTTTTTTTTTTGTAAAAATTCCTCCACTGTAGCTCAACAAGGGAAACAAAGTGGGAAACTAAAAAGATCTGTGGAAGATGTTTACTTGGCTGAAGCTTCATGTTAGATTTGTATGAGGATTGTAAAAACAGTTTTGATGTTCATTTGGGATCCTGACTGTTGTTTTAAGACAGATGAGAAGTGATTTTAGGAAACTTGGTTCATTCACTGTTTTTTTCTTTGTGACTTGTACGAATCATCAAATTTATTTTATGATCGGCATATTTTTTTGCAACAAATCCTCTACAGTTTAGTCGTCGCTTCAGTCACTCCGACAGCTGCCTCAGTGTCACCGTGCAGTGAAACATCACCTACTGTACTGTATAGACTAAATGTCTTCTCATCTAGAATCTGTGTAACTCGACCACCGCCCCCGTCTGTCTCCTGGACCACTTTGCTTTGCGTTTTGTGGCGTCACACCATTCACTTTTTATTTCTGTCACAGCACACGTCACTCTGATGACACATTGCCGGCAGCTGAATTTATGTTTTGTAATCGTTTAGCTGCTCCGCGGTTTAGACGCATCAAACGTGCACCTCCTCATGAGCAGGCGGCGTCGAGAGTTCGGTGAATCTGCCTCGTACGAGCGAAGCTCACAGAAGAACATGAGAACGAGGCCCGTAGCATTCCTGCCCTTATAGTTTCCTGTAAAGTCGTGCAGCCGTGTACATCAGCGCTTCCTCTGCTGCCAGTAGGACAGTCGAGTTACAGCTTACAACATAAAGAAATGAGTTTAATTTGAGCCAGAAGAAAAGCTACTATTTCTAAACCACAGCCTGCAAATGTTTGCACTCATTTGATGTTTTGATCAGCAGCTTGAGATCTACTTAATAAGGGAAGACTTGATATTTTAGCTTTTCCTCATGCAGGGACTTCTGGGCATTAGGAGATGGAATATGTACTGTGAAGTTCATGCAAAAAACACTTAAATAGAGTTTTTAGTTTGTGCAGTCCATAGTGCGTTTTTATTTTTTCTGCAGGGATCCGGCCAAACATATTTATTAATATAAAAACACATGGAGTTAATTTAGGACCTGACAGATTGATAGCAAAGGAAACCTGAACCCTCAGAGTAGAAGAATAAAGGCTTTGTAGGTACATGTTAGTATTTTTCTCTATCAGTGGTATAGTTTTAAGTAGTCTGAGTAGGAAAAATCACATTTCACCTGCTGTATTGTTCTTTTTTTACGGTCACCGATGATGATATTTAACAGTTTGGCAGCAGCTTAAGATGATATTTTAACTTCAAACATTCTCCTTCATCCTGCACTGAAAATCTAATTAGTGAAAATAGTTTGACGATACAAAAGAAAAGATCCAATCATGAGTACTGTGTTGCTTTTTTTTATTTTTTTTTTTATTTTTTGTGAATGTTAGAATTTGCCTCACATCCATTCAACTGCAGCCGACCTGAATATGTGATGATGTTGTAACTGGAGCTGAGACGATCGATTATTTTAGCGTCGGAAAATGGAATCGATTGATCGTTCGAACAAAACTGACAAACACTTGCTGCTTTTCTTGGACTCTTGGTCAGACAAATCAAGCGATTTGTATCTGTATGTCATGTTTTTATTTTTGTTTGTTATTTTTTTGGCATTTTTTTTTTGCCTTTTTATTTGACAATTGAAAGTGCAGAGAGACAAGAAACAGAGGCAGAGACCTGCAACAAAGGTCTTGTGTCTGTAATGGAAACACAGATGTTGCAGTTATTTACCAGTAGGGGGCCCCTAATGGGCATTTTCAACTTCTGGCATTTTATAGATAAAAAAAAAAAGAATCAATCAAAAATAATCAGCAAATTCATGAATAATGATAATTATCTCTGTCGTAGTTACTGTTTTATAGATTTCTGTTAAAAAGGCACCTTGAGATCATGTATGTTTACCAGATGATTTTGCACATGTTCAGACTTTATAGCGAGATGATGTTAAAAAAAAAAAAAAAAATCTCAACTATTTGGATTTCTGAACAGTTTTTATATGATCACCGTGTAAAACCAGGTCATTCCAAATGTAGTGACCCAGTCGTGGAAACTTTGGTTGTTGTACATGTATTTGTCTTCCAGCTGTGCACCGTTTATAATCAGGTTGAATTGTGACTGTATGGGAAACATCAGTGAATGATTGTTATATAGTTTACAACATACTGTATAGTCATATGGATACCATTATGTTTTTATTTTTCTATCTTACTACATGCACAGTATTATAATGTTAACAATGCACTTATTTGTCACACGTTGCATGAGGATAGTGAGGTCATGCATGTGTTATTGTAAGTATACAGCCAACATACTTGCCATCTGTATAACTGTGTCAACCTTTAAAACTCATGTTAATCAATGTTCAATCATATATATGTACTTTTAAAAACAAATAAAGTGACATTTCAGACATCTGGTTTTACCATTTGTACTACTTCACTACTTTAAATCCAACAAGTTTTCCAAACTGCACAGACAAGTCAAATAATCAACACCACAACAACAACAAAAACAAAAACTCACACAGATCAGACAGCAGGTGAGGTAGAGTGTGATAAGTCCAGCCCTGGATCACTTTCTGACTTATAACGGTGAAGCTTCACACAGTTAAATGCAGGATTTTGAAGGACAAAGCACAGGGAGGGACTTCTGGGGAAATAGAAACTCAACCCTGTTCATGCTATCAGTGTTGTTTCCCAACCCCCACACATACCCCCGGCTCCCTCCCATCCCTGTCTATATGTTGAGTGCTCGAACCTAAAAACAAGAGCAATATCACATCTTGTCAAACAGCAAGCAGTCCATGGAGGGACGATGGGGTTTTGGATGTTTCTTCTTCTGTGTTTTCAGCTTGGTAATGTTCCCTGGACTGAAGGTGGGGAGGAAAGACTGGGGTTCAAATGGTGAATATGTGAGATGAAGTGTCATGGAAGGACTTTGTATGTGTTTTTTTCTGCCTGTGTTTGATTGTTTAGGTAAGTTGTGTGTAAATTTAAATGTGTGCATGTTGGCAGGAAGAGTAAATACTTCATATTGCTGTTAATCTCTATAGTTTCTCATGGCTCAGAGTGAGCAACTCATAGGTGCATAGCGAAGGTAGATAAACAGGAAATGTTTTGTGCAGACCACAGGTTTAGCAACATGTAGTGATGCAGAGCTGGAAAATTATAAGAAAGACCAAATTTTCTCTTTTTTAATATTATGATTCTCTCCTCGTCCGCAGGGAAGTGTGATCCCCTCCCTGCACCTTCCAACGTCTCCATCTCTTCCTTCAACATGGAGCATACGCTCAGCTTCCTGCCAGGCCCCGAGACGCCCCCCGACACCCACTTCACAGTCCAAATCCTCAACCCCAGGTATTCAGTCAACAGGATGTACAGGGGAAAAGAAAAGTGAGGTGATAAGACAAGGGTTGACAGACTCTGATCTGTGATTCATGACTTCCTTTTTTTGCACTTTGTACCTACTGAGCTGCTGGTGACCAACATCTGAAACAGTCTCTGAACCGCGTTTTCCTCAGTCATCCTGAAGCACACAGCTTTAACTGCCAATTGCTAGATTTTTTTATTTTTTTTAATCATTTTACTTTATTAACCAGAGCTCCTACATCCACCTACACCTTTGCTAACTGCGGTGACTAGCGGGGGGCTGAATGCAGACGGGTCATAGACAGTATACGTGTTAATCTGGGCGCTGCGTCTCAGCCGCCGCCGTATTGGACCAACGGTTCTGGCCGCTCTCTGCAGTAGAGATTATCAGACTTTTGTGTTGCATTTGGACGTTTTAAAGAAAGAAATATCAAGAAACAAGGAATAATTTCACAATACTGTCACCAAAATGTTGAATTTAATAAACCGTTATCACTATAAACTATATGTTAAGTGGCTTTAATCTTTGCAGTAGGACTTTCTATTGTGAATTTATGAGGAGATTCTTATTATTCTTCTTATTATTATCATTATTTATTATTCCATTTATTAACAGTCAACCTGGACAGAGCCACATTCACACACAGGAGCCATAAACTCATATGGATCACATTTCTCAGACGCAAACATGCAGCCTCGAAGCTCATTTTCATTTTCCCGCTGCTTTAGGTTTTGTTTCTACAGAACAGCTGATTGATGAGAATACTTAACTGTTAAGCTGGAACTGATGATATAACTGACTGTACGCATCACTTACTGTAGATAGGTTGGGAAATGTCAGTAGAGTGAGAAAATATTAAAGCTGAATTTTGAAGCATGTTGACCTAAACTTCCTCTCCACTCCCCAAACAAAGAAGATAACAAAAACAGGGATTTATTCATCTCGTATCGTGCCTTATAAGATCTGATGGGACTCATTAGGAAAGTGAAGCCCAATGGATGTAGTACCATCTTCTGTATTTTTAAAAGTTCTGCCAATTATTGGCCCCACTGTATCTGCTATTCTCAATTCCTCAGTGTCTTCAGGATGTGTCCTGTCTCATCTTAAACACGTTACTATCCAGCCCATATTAAAGAAACCTAATGTAGTTCCTGCTCTGCCCAAGAACTATAAGCCTGTATCTAAACTCTTACCGCTGCGCTGGAGAGGCATAGTATTTATGATAAGTTTCAGTTTTGATTTCAGAAGCAGCACTCTACTGAAACTGCTCCTCTGGGGGTCTCTAACGACATTTTCGTGTCCTCTGATGCAGGTGACTGTTCCGTTCTAGCGCTGCTTGATCTCAGTTCTGCATTTGACACAGTAGATTGGGTGGTATATCAGGCGTAGCATTAGACTGGTTTAAATCATGTTTCACTGACAGAAGTTTTACCGTCTCTGTTGGTGACTCTTTGTCTGAGTTCTATCCACTCTCTTGTGGTGTCCCACAAGGTTCGGTTCTGGGGCCCCTGTTATTTTCTCTATATATGCTGCTCAGTTCCACTTTTCATTCAAACCTATTGAGGCTTTTAGGTTATCCAGCATCCTAGACTGTCTTAACACTATTAAAGACTGGACAGCAGAAAATTTTCTACAGCTCAATGCTGATAAGACAGAGGTTCTGGTTTTTATTAGTATTGGGCCTCTTTCCTCCACTGCACACTCCAGACTGCGTAGCTTAGGGGTAATATTTGATCAACCCTCGTCGTTTGACACCCATGTAAAGCAGCTGACCAGATCTTGTTTTTTCCACTTAAGAAATATCACTAAACTGAGATCTGTAGTTTCAACAGCTGAACTAGAGATGCTTATACCTGCTTTTATCGCATCTCTTGACTACTGTAATGCACTTTTCTCCTCACAAGTATCTATCTAGTAGTATCTCTGCCCTTGATCGTCTGCAGACAATCTAAAATGCTGCTGCAAGACTACTCACTAGCTCATATTACCCCTATACTTATTTGTGACTAATGCCTATGAAAAGCACTATATAAATACATTTGACTTTCTTACTTACTAACTTTAGCCAGGAGCTAAAACAGCCTGTTTCAGACAGAGGCTGAACTGAGGGGCTGCATAAAGGACCAGTAGAAGATAAATAAGGAGTTAACTGTAAATCATACAAAGACAGTCCAGTAGAGCCCCAGAATATAAATATTGAGCTGGAAATGTGCATGATATTTAATGACTAAAAAACATATTGAGTCTCTATTCTGTATTTTTTTTAATCATATTACAACAATAAGAATATGAAAACAGAAATACTTCTAAAATAAATACAATCAACTTTAATCTATAGTAGTTAATTAACTTATTGTTACTTTACATTAAACAGAAGTATATTGGTATTAAAAAACATAACTTTGGATAAACAAAATATTCTGTATTACACATAAATTGTTGGTTCCTGCTGCAGGTACTTATGCTGAAAATGAACACAGCCATGTTGCTGTTCTGGATAAATGCTGCATGTGCACCAGCTGAGCTCAGTGAAGGTCATATGTTTCATTTTTCTTTCTGAACCTTTCCTATAGCCTGTGAGTAAGCACTTTCTATTTTCAGGAAGTGTGAGTGTTGTTTATATCAGTATGACGCAGAAAGCCCAGTTAGTTTCCTTTTTATTAAGCTATGGGATGAGATTTGTTGTAATATGATTATCAGTGTGTAGCTAGTTAAGTTTCTTTTCACCTGCTGTGGTGTGAGTCATTTTTTCTTATGTTTTCCGGTTATCATCAAGGCAACGCAAGTTTCTTTGTATTGCAGCTGTGAACAAAAGTGCTTTACATAAAAGATTAAAGGCATTTAAGGATATGAAAGAAACACAAGAAATTATAAAAAAGACACATTTAAAAAGGGTTTAAGAGTAAAATAAAACAAGAAAATAAGCTAAAATAGAATAAAACAAATAAAACAGACAGCCACAGCGTAGTGCCAGATATGAATAATTATCCTCAAATTTGATTTAATAAAAAACAGAAGAAACAGAAAAGTCTTCAGCTTTGATTTTAAAGAACTGAGTTTTTTTTTGTTTTTTTTTTATTTACACCAATAAGACACCAAAAAAAAAAAAAAAAAAATGCATTTAAGGAGTAACAAAAGGATCATGCAGTCAGTGTGGGAGTTTGTTCAGATATGTGCTGCATATAAACTGATTTCTGTCCTGTCCAAGAAAACCTGAGAGATCAGATCTAAACCATTCAGTGCTTTTTAAACCAACAGCAGTATTTGAAAATAAATTATCGAATCAGCTGCAGCTGTTTGATCGACCTGTAATGACACTGTTACATTAGTAGACCTGCTGAGACATGAATGATATGATGATATATTCTTACAGTGATAGTAGGCTGATCTTGTAATTGTCTTAATGTGTCTAGTGTCTATTAAAAGTCTCTCTCTCCTACTTTCCTTTTCACTTTGGAGGAAGAGCACGTGGAAAGAGGTGGCTTCCTGTTCGGAGCTGACGGCCGGACAGACGTGTGACCTCACCAGAGCATTTCAGGAACCGTTTGATCACTACTACGCCCGTGTCCAGGCCTTCACACCCACCCAGAAGTCTGATTGGAAAATATCAAGGCAGTTCCAGCCCCTGTCAGACAGTGAGCCACCACCAACACAATTATGACACATGGAAGATTTAAACATTTCATACACAGAGAGGCAGAGCAGCTCTGGAGGTAGAAATAATCTCATTGGCTGAGCTAAAACTCTTCACTTAGTGATAACTGTGGCAGATATGCCACTCAAGATTCACAATCCTCTAAATTAAACGATGAAATACATTATTTGTGAAGTGTTCTCTGATCTGATGCCCCTACCAGCAGGACCAGCAGGTCATTTGTCAACAAACATCTGCTTAAAATAAATCTGTTTTATGATGGGACAACGCTGTGGTTAAGGTTTTGTTTAGGGAAAGAACATGTTCTGGATCAGAATAAGTGCTTAAGGTTAGGAAAACATCATCGATGGGGAACAATTACTTCCTCATTAAGGTAAAGGGATCTTCATCGTCATGGCTACAATTATAAACACACGTTAACGTCCGAGTGCCGGTTCAATTCCAGCCACTGACCTTCGCTGCATGACATATCCCTCTCTCCCTCTCCCATGTTTCCCGTTTCCCCACACTTTCAACTGTAAAAAGGCAAAAAATGTGAAAAAATAATCTCAAAGATCTCCTCTAGACAAGTATAATACATGTAAAAATACTCTGCCAGGAACAATAATATATGTCTGATATGGTTTTTCCACAAAAAAATGTATAATTACCACTTTAAAATCTTTAAAATGGCATCTACTCATTCTCCCCCAATAAAATTCAGAATCTCTAAATATGCAAATATTGTTAATTTCAAAAGTTTTCTTGCTGGACACAAGATGTCTCCTACTTCACTGTAAAGTTTATTGTCAGTGTTTGTAGGATGGAGGCTTCAAGTTTCCACATCACACTTGTGTAAATTACATACTGGAGCTTGAATCCTAAAGGTGTAAACCCTTTTCTAACACATTAAGAGGATTAATCCATTCTTTACACTTTTGTTCATGTGTTTTTGGTTTTGGAAGGGCTAAAAACGAAGACAGAATCCTCCAAACTTGTTATATATGGATTATGTACTGTATGGAGTATCATTCTGCACAACGTGTTGAGAAATTCAGAGCTTAACAAGCGTGCTGTGCATAGTTATGATTACGATTGGTCAATTGGCAAACTTTAATGTCAATGCCAATCTTTGCTTCAGTTTTTTAAATTATGATTAGTCCTGCAGTGAATCCACTTACCAGTTAGATGAACATGAGTTTGTTTCTCCCTGTAGCTGTGATGGGTCCTCTCGATGTTTCTGTGTCCGGCTGTGGGAACTGTTTGCTCGTCCAGGTCAGTCTTCCCAAATCAAAGGGTCTACAGCAGCACGAGCAGTTTCAAAGCTTCTACAGAGTAATCGACTTCAATGTGCAAAGGACCCGGGACGGAGTACAGGTATGAGTCAGGCTTAAAAAATAAGGCTGGCTATTTTTTTCTTATTGTCAACAAATCTCATGTGCAGATCCAAACCAACAATTAATTAATCTACTTACAAGTATTGTGTGTGTATCCAATGCCTGATATATCTTATTCCTCTGTGCCGTAGACGTCTGTTGTTATCCAAAAACTATTAAAAATACGTCATTGAGTCACACCACTGCACTGGGTGACATGTTCTTTCATTATGAAGAGTTTGGTCACATTAGATTGTTTAGAAACGGCTCCAAAGACTAAAAACAGCGATCACATTTTCAGTCTCCGGAGAGTAGTTCTGTGTAAGGCAGAGAGTATGTTCCATTTACAGCTTTACTAGCTTGTTGTGCTACATATCATAACCTCTTTGACTTCGTCCTAAAGTTCGGAACATACTCTCTGCCTTACACAGAACTACTCTCCAGAGACTGAAAATGTGATCGCTGTTTTTAGTCTTTGAAGCCGTTTCTGAACAATCTAACGTGACGAAACTCTTCATAATGAAGGAACATGTCATCCAGTGCAGTAGTGTGGCTCATTGACATGGGTCAGTCCTGATGAACCAGATAATTATCATCCAACTCTCACCTCATCTCTACAGAACCTTTTAATCTATTTTAGGATCATTGTTCTGGTTTTCCAGCCCAAAAACTGCTTTCATCAACCAGGTTTCCAGCAGCAGCAGGCAGCTGCTTTTCATTGAAAACGCTCTGATAAACACACCATCCACTACCTGCTCAGAAACAGCAGACAGTCAAATTTAGCAACTAAAGAGCCAAATGCTGTGTGTTTATGAAGAGCTGGTGGAGACCAAACTAGAGCTAAAAAACATTCATGTGGACAGAAACACAACTCCAAATGAATGATGATGATTAAATTACAAGCTTTTTGTGTCTGCTGAATGTGCAAATAGGCAACTATTTGCTCACGCATTCACTATAACAGCTTTGTAAAGTGATAATATGTCTGTTGTATTTATAGCTTTTTCTGCTGCCCTCAATGGCCAAAACAAAAATCAATTAACGCAGCTTTAAGTGGCTATAGTTGGTATTTTTTATAACAAAACTGTATGAACTGTGTAGTAGTGTGTAATGTGTTGGTTGTGGCTCGTAGTGATGAACCTACAGAGAATTAACAGTGACTCTGCAGCTCCTCTCGGCTTTACAGAGCTTCATAGCGAGTTTCAGTTCATTGTTTATCTGCCCAGCTGCAACTTTACTGTTTTGGTTCACTCTCATAGCTTCATTTTAGGCTCAGCGGGCAGCTGTTTTGTCACTGGCAGTACTTTGTTCAGGTTAGGGACAGATCATGGTCTTGGTTTAACCAAACACTGAACAAGACTTTTTTAGGCAACCAAAATGTTACAATTAACTTTCATGAACTGAAAACACACTGTGAAATAACAGCAGTTACTCTGTGAATCTAGGGTTACACCATGGTTACATTACATATGCCACATTGTCGCCATCATCTATTTTACTCACTTACTTACTTACTAAATGGGACCATAATTTACAAAATGAACATCATGCTGTATTAAAGAAGACTTGAAACCAGCATTTGAGACCATAAACTCATTAGGAAATTGTTTACTGAAGTAATAAATCAAGTGAGAAGTAAAGTCATTTTCTCATAGACTTCTATACAAACAGACTTCTTTTTGCAACTACTGGAGTCGCCCCCTGCTGGTCATTAGAAAGAATGCAGTTTTAAGACACCTCCGCATTGGCTTCACTTCTCAGTTTGTAGTAGTGCTACAGTCATATTGCATGTGCAACACACCATACTGAGGTGTCACAGTCAAAACTTTGAGTTTGCAATGATTTGTGTCAAACTGGTTTTCTCCCACAAAGCATTTAACCCTTTACAACCCTTTAAGACCACATTTCCCATAAACCTTGTTGTTTCCTGTCAAAAAAGAAGATATTGCTTCCCCTCCCTTAAGCGTTCCTTGCATGGGAGATGGTTCTGGTCACGAGTAGAAGTTCATAGTTATTTTTCAATGAAATTACATTCGATGAAGATTATAATACAGCCTTATGTGTGCACTGTAAAGTCCAATTTAGAGACAATAACCAGTCAGTCTTGATAATTACACACACAGTTTTGGCACTGACGGTTATTGTATAGGCGTTATTGTTTACAGAGTGAAAAATGACCAAGTGTGGCAGAGGTGCCATGATTTGACCCTTGTGCCATTTATCATCCTGACATACAGTAGTTCACCCTATAATAGAGAGTGGGTTTCTGCAGGTCTGCATGTTTCTTTTAGAGTGTTTTATCTCGGGTTGCATATGTTTAGATGATATGAAACTCGACTCAGAGCGGTGTGGAATACTGAGAAATCAAAACCGTAAACCCACAATGCCACTCCTATTGATCTCTTTGAAAGACTTATGAAAGCCCAATCAGAATATTGAGCAAAACAAACGTGTTGTAGGCTTATTTATCACTTTCGAAAGACATCTGGTTCCCTCAGATAGCTGATGTTTTTCAGTGTGTGTGGTTTTGCCCACGTTTTCCTCTCGCCGCCTGTGTTCGAGGAAACACTCTGATGAAAAGAACAAAAAAGAACATGTCTTAACATCTGTAATTTCAATCTTCCCACCTCACATTTCTACCAGTTACAGTATACAAACTTGATAAATAATGAAGTCAAATAATAAAAGTTTAAAAATTCAGACAGCTTTAATTCAGACAGACAGAGGAGGCTAAACCATTAGTGGAAAAACATAAACACAGCCTGTATGTACTTCCTGTCGCCCCTTGAGGTTCAAAACCACAAGACAACTTAGCAAAGCAGTTTTGAGAGTGACATCCAGGAAACATGTAGCATTTTATTATTTCTAACAAGCATGTGTATTGCTAAAGTAAGTAAAATCAGAGCAGCCTTTTATGCATCAGTGACTCAGCTTGTATCTTAATGTTACGCATTTCTTGTTTTAACACCTGATGTGTGACAGGTCTTTCTGGGGAAAAATACAGAAAAACACAGAACATTGACGCAGGAAGTGACTGGTATCATGTTTAGTACAGCAACAGTTTCTTTGGAATAACACGTAAGTGAAGGAGAAACGGGTAGTTACATTGAGCTGTGACAGCTGAACAAAGAACGAAAAGAGCGCCACCTACAGAAACAAATACAGAAGGTTTTATGGACTTTTAAATGAACATTTCATACATAAGGACAATTCAAGGTGCTACATTTTTTTAATGAAAATAAAAAAAGTTAGGAGCAGAGACATTAACACATAAGTTATAGACTAAAAACGCAGTTAATGTGCAGTAATAAGTTGTAAGTTGTCCCTAATGCAGCAAAGGAAATAAAACTGCACTAATGATTATTTACATTATCAATGAATCTGATGATTATTTTCTCGATTCATTGTTTTGTCCATAAAATGTCAAAAAACAGTTGAAGAAATGCCTCCTATAATTTCATAAAGTCAAAGGTGACATCTTCAGATGTTTAGTTTTATCATTAACAGTCCAAAATCCAAAGATATTCAGTCTACTGTCATGTATGACACATAAAAGTTTAAATCCAGCAAATGTTTGACATTTTTCCTTTGAAAACGACTACACAAGACAGACAATTGTCAAACTAGTTAATTTTCTATCAATCAACTAATCAATGCAGCTCTACAATCAATCACTAAAGCCTGTTTGTATACATGCAGCAGAGTTTCATGCAACCACCTTCCCAAAAAGGAAAAACAAAAGAACATTCCCACATTAAATGAAAAAAAATGATGAAAGTTCAACTGAAATTAAATTACAGCAACATATCTGCTGTAAATGGTCACACTGAGCCTGATAGCATCCTGCTACACAACAAGATCCACAGACTAGCTTTTCCATTAGATCCATTGGCTTTCCTGCTAAAGTCTCTGTATCTAACTTACAAACATTAACACACGTCTTGTCCTACACCTTAGCTTGTTGAACGAGCCACCAAATAAACATTCGCCACAGAAAATCTCAATGTCAGTTAGCGGGCTAGGTAGCTAATTAGCTGCTCAGCTGAAGCACATTAAACAGCATGTAAACATACCTGCAAATGTCACTTTGGACCCATTACGTGCTGGTTTGGTTTTTGCTCTTCATAAGCCCTGTTAGCGACACGTGACTTGTAGCTACAGCAGTTTGTTTACTTTGTCTCCATTCTGTACGGTGCCTCTATGAAGTGTAATTATACCGTTTATTACCTGGTTTGTCTGTTGTGTTTCAGTTCAAACTGAAACTGCCTTACAAAGAGGAGAACATGATCACGTACCTGCAGCCGGGTGTGGAGTACTGTGTGACGGTCTCCGTGTCATCTCCCTTCAACTCCAATTCTGTTCCCAGTAAACCTTTCTGTGCCTTCACCAGCCCTCCTCCCAGAAACTTACGTACGTCACCATTGTTTCACTCTGATACTCAGCATCCACAAATAAAATACACAGACTTCAATCTTCTTTCTTCCTCTGTACAATCAACTTTAATCTGTTTGTTTTCTGTCCAGCATCTGTTCACCAGCTTTCCCCTGAAGCCCTTTTAGTGCAGTACATGTACTTTATTACAAAAATGTGAAGGCAGTTTTACATGTTGGTCTCATGTCTGAATAAGTATTGCTGCCATTATGTCAAAAAAATGAGTTCATTTTGTTGTGATGAGAATGTGTTCTCATTTTAACAAGATATTTTTCATTTTGTAATGACATTTTTCTCTTCATTACTAAATACCAAATTATCCCATTTTAACAAGGAACTAAAACAAAGTTACCATGTTATAATAAGAAATGTGTCTTGTTTTAATGAGATATGTTGATTTTGTATGATAAGGAGAACATTTTGTTATAAACAAGATAAAGTGATATGTTGTTACAAGTAAAGTTTCTTCCTAAAACAGAATATTTGCTCACAAATATTTGTCATAACAAAAAAATATCCTGTTATAATGTGAATGTGAAACGGAGCAAATAGGGGTTCTCTCAGATAGCAAATACTACTAATATGGTGGCAGTAATATGCTGCCGTAGAGTAAGCATTTGTGTCACTTTAATATAAAAGTCACAAAGGCAGAATAACAAGGTTAGACGTAGAAATATTTCTGTAACTCTCCCAACATGCCATCAAGACGCGCATGTGACAAAGTTTCACGCTCAGTGATTGAATGTTTCTTGCAGAAATGCACCTTGGGAGTTGTAGATAAAGGATAAGACAGCAATTTTCCATATTTTTCTTATTGTCATCAAATCTCATGTTCTGATCCAAACCAACAATGAAACTAATCCACTAGAAAGTATTGTGTGTGTATCCAAACCCTGATATATCTTATTCCTCTGTGCTCTAGACCTCAGTTGTTGTCCAAAAACTATTAAAAATACATTAATGAGCCACACCGTTTGGTCATGTTAGTTTGTTTAGAAACGGCTCCAAAGACTAAAAACAACGATCACGTTTTCAGTCTCAAGAGAGTAGTTCTGTGTAAGGCAGATGCCACTGACCATGTGCAGAAATACTAGCTTGTTGTGCTACATATCACAAAATCTTGACTTTTTACTAAAGTTATTTACAATGTAGCGACAATGTAGTACAAAGTCAAGAGGTTATGATATGTAGCACAACAAGCCAGTGAAAATCTGTAACTAGAACCGCGTTCCTGCACATGCTCCGTGGCGTCTGCCTTACACTGAACTACTCTCTAAAGACTGAAAATATGATCGCTGTTCTTAGTCTTTGGAGCCATTTCTAAACAAACTAACATGCCCAAATGCTTCATAATAAAGGAACATGTCACCCAGTGCAGCGGCTCATTGACATGTTTTTAATAGTTTTTGGATTGATGATTGATATATCAGGTTTTGGATAGACACACAATACTTGTTAGAGGATCAATTCATTGTTGATTTGGCTCTGCACATGAGATTTGTTGACAATAAGAAAAATATAGGAGGTTATCCTTTAACTTCTACCCCAAAGTTTTTATGTACACAGTCTTGTACCTTCGACCAAGATATTTTCTAACATAGTTGTTCATCCTTTGTCCTAATGATCCAACCAGGAGAGTTACATGTTGATCTAATTACAATTACCAGTTACAATCATAACCTTCATGAAGGTAGGATGTACTGAAATTGGCAACTGAATGTGTTTGAATAGGCCACTGTTCCCCTCCAGTGTTTGTAGCTCCTGGCTAAAAGGCTGAAAGAGGAACTTCATTTGAATTTTAACAGTTCCTCTTAGAGATATAAATGTGTGAGAACTTCAGGTTTAACAGAAAAGGAAGCTTGACCACAATACCCGCCAAATGTCAGGTTATTTTCTTGAATCCTCAACTAAAAGGACCAGTGTGTAAGATTTAAGGGGATCCATTGGCAGAAATGAAATATAATATTCATAAATATGTTTTAATTAGTGTATAGTCCCCTGAAAATAAGAATCATTATGTTTCCGTTACCTTAGAATGAGCCCTTTACATCTACATAGGGAGTGGATCCACTCCCACAGAGCCTGCCATGTTGCGCTGCCATGTTTCTACAGTAGCCCAGAACAGACAAACCAAACACTGGCTCTAGAGAGGGCCTTTCGCATACCGTAGATTCTCCTACATGCTTCGAAGGGTAGGGGTATTCAGTTGGTTGCAATCTGCAATCTCACTGCTAGATGCCACTAAATCCTACAGACTGGTCCTTTAATGTGCTGATTTCCGATATAATGAGTATATTCCAAACTGCAAACTGATACCTGTTGCTGTCCTGTTTCACAGTGTATATGGTCTACGGCCTGCTGGGTGCATTCTGCGTGTTGGGGTTCCTTCTCATGGGATTAGTTGTTCACGGTGGTCGGCTCAGCTACCAGTTACTTGGACAACGCATACCCAGAAGTCTGGTAACGGATCAAGCGCTGTGTGCTGCAACTTGAAGAATCAATTGCTCATCATCACCTTAGATTTTCCAGTCAAAACACTTTGTGCACATAGAGTAAATATGTCTTAATAGGTCTGATAGCATTTTATGGAATTCAAATCCAGTTTCGAATCCAAATCCTTATCGAATCTCAGTAGGTCTACATTTCAACATTTGCAAGTAACTAAATTCTAAAATAGCTACAACTCAAATATCTAATCTAATCAGCTTTTGAAGGCTGTGAAGCAGAAACATGACAGTTTATAGTGACAGCTTAATGTTCAAAAGAACCAAAGATATTCTATTTACTGTCATGTATGACAAAGAAAAACCTCAAATCATCACATTTGAGAAAAAAATCACTGAAACTATTATTTGATTATAAAAATATTTGCCAAATATTTTCTTGGTGATCAGCTAATTGATTAATTGACTAGTCTCTAGACCCTAGTAAGACCTTAAAGTGGAGTTTTGTCAACCTCATGACTGTCCCTGTCGCTGACTCTGACCCTCTCATCTCCAGTTGTACATCGCTATTCAGGATCGTGGAAGTGCACCTCCTGAGCTCTCAGACCAGACCTCAGCCCCCCAGATACATAATAGAGGATCTGCTGACCGCCTCCACAGTCCACAGTCCTGTCCACCCACTGAGGAGCAGCTCTGAGCAGGGAGAGGAAGACAGGAGGAGTCACCAGAAGTGTTTAGGAGGAGCTGAATTGGCCGACTGGTTTTGAGAAGAGGAGGAAGTTGAGGATAAAGTTCATAGTTTCATACCTGAGTGAGATGCTTTTGTGAATTGTTATCATCATGTCTCTGCACAAATATTTCTAGTTTCTTTTGACTTTAAATTTGTTTGAGGTAGAGGAAGTTACTGTCTGTTTAAAAACATACATAACTCTGAGAATAACTGGATCAAATGAATAGGAACAGAAATTGAAAATAAACTTTACAAATACTGGAACTGATGCACGAAACTTGACCTGAGCAACCAAGTCAAATAATCATAAAAATTCACTGTAGTTCATGCATTAGTTTATCTTAATATGTTTATTAGTATTATACTTATCATTCCTTCTTGAAGTGCTGCTATCCATCCTGTTGTCTTTTGCAAATGAGCCAAATGTTGCTTTGTCTCTTTGTTGCTGCTCTAACTGGTGTGCTGTCGTGTTACAAGGAGAAAAATGAATGTTCTCTTTTTAAATCAAAACATGTTGGACAACTTTTTGCCCGCACACCGTGCTTTATCCACAAAGCGCTTTTGGCTATCTTGCTTTGTTATGCCTTCATTGAAGTGGTGTACCACCTTGATGAAGATGAGATATCATTCTGGAGAAGTGTTGTGCAACCTGTTTTACCTTTGACAGACACACTGCTTTGCACCAGGCTTTGTGCCTTTTATCAAATTATACATGAGAAAGCTTTTCGTCAATCATTCATGTAATGTTCATCATTATTTTCCCAATAAAGAAAACTGAATTCAATAAATAAATCAATAAATTCTTGGTAGTTATAGTTCATTCTTTCTGATTAAAGTTTACTTTGGATCACACTTTTTAATTCATTTTGGGCATCTCTTTCATTTGATCATTTTAGGGGTCAATAATGCCTTGTTATTGTTAATTCAAGCATGATTAATGTAATGTTTTAATGTAGTGTTTCTCTGGGCTCACTTCCATAAAGCGCAGGGACTCACAAAAGACAGATTAGAAAAAGAACTGTCAAAATCGAAGCAGCAGAGGCCGAGATATTCTGACTTTTAATCCTGAATATGGGTCCAGTTCCAAAAAAACCCAGGCTGAGAAAACTGTGATGGCATCACAATGACATCATCGTGTTATGTTCACAGGATTTTCATAAATCCAGTTTCAAACTAATGATTTACAACAGTGACATGCTGCTTACACAATGATGCTTTAGTATTAATAATCTAATGATATCATATATAATAATATATCAGTCAGAGGGACCAAACCACTACTTTTACTGCAATAGTAGAACTAACTTCAACAGACACCATCCCAACTAGGCAGCTTAAGGAAGTCTTACCCTTAGTTAACAGTTCTTTATTAAATATGATCAGTATGTCTTTAGTAACAGGCTTTGTACCACAGTCCTTTAAAATAGGTGTAATTAAAACTCTTCTTAAGAAGCCTACTCTTGATTCAGGCGTTTTAGCCAAATATAGACCTATATCTAACCTTCCATTTCTCTCTAAGATCCTTGAGAAAGCAGTCTCTAATCAGTTATGTGACTTTCTACATAACGATAGTTTATTTGAGGATTTTCAGTCAGGATTTAGAGCACATCATAGCACAGAGACAGCACTGGTGAAAGTTACAAATTATTTCCTAACTGCATCGGACAAAGGACTTCTCTCTGTACTTGTCTTGTTAGATCTTACTACTGTATTTGAAACCATTGACCATCACATCCTATTACAGAGACTGGAACATTTAATTGGCATTAAAGGAACTACATTAAGCTGGTTTAAGTCCTATTTATGGGATAGATTTCAGTTTGTACATGTTAATGATGAATCCTCCATGCACGCAAAAGTTAGACACGGAGTTCCACAAGGTTCTGTGCTTGGACCAATACTATTCACCTTGTATATGCTTCCTTTAGGTAATATTATTCGGAAGCACTCCATACATTGTCATTGTTATGCAGATGATACCCAATTATATTTATCAGTGAAGCCAGATGAAACCAATCCATTAACTAAACTCCAAGCATGCCTTAAGGACATACAGACCTGGAGGACCTGCAATTTTCTGCTTCTAAACTCAGATAAAACTGAAGTTATTGTGCTTGGCCTTAACACCTTAGAAACACATTATCTAATGATATAGCTACTCTGGATGGCATTACCCTGGCCTCCAGCACCACCGTAAGGAATCTGGGAGTTATCTTTGATCAGGATAAATCCTTTAACTCCCACATCAAAGAAATTTCAAGGACTGCCTTTTTTCACCTACGTAATATTGCAAAAATCAGGCACATCCTTTCTCAAAAAGATGTAGAAAAACTAGTCCATGCATCTGTTACTTCTAGGCTGAATTATTGCAACTTGTTATTATCAGGCTGCCCTAAGCATGTCTCTAAAGACTCTCCAGCTGGTCCAGAATGCAGCTGCACACGTACTGACTAAAATAGAAAAAGAGATCATATTTCTCCCATTTTAGCTTCGCTGCATTGGCTTCCCGTAAAATCCAGAATAGAATTTAAGATCCTTCTGTTCACTTACAAAGCCCTTAATGGTCAGGCACCATCATATCTTAAAGAGCTCATAGTACCCTATTACCCCACTAGGGCACAGCGCTCCCAGAATGCAGGTGGTTCCTACAGTCTCCAAAAGTAGAATGGGAGGCAGAGCCTTCAGCTATCAGGCTCCTCTCCTGTGGAACCATCTCCTCAGTCCAGTGGGCAGACACCCTCTCTACGTTTCAGAGTAGGCTTAAAACTGTTAAAAGAATTTCTTCGTAATGACTAATAATGTAATAATGTAATGACTATAGATAACGTCATGTGTGTTTTCAGTTCTCCTGTCCAGGACCCAACTTGTCCAACTGACCCCCAGATGACAGGTCTCATAATTTCTCTGATGAATTTGAAATTTCTACATCTTGCTCTTTACAAATATAATGCTGAACTTCCTTAAAACTCAGCTGAAGTCTGCTGATGTTGCAGAGTTGCAGTACAAAACAGGAACAATTCTCATGATCTATGTAAAATAGTAACACACATACACAGTGCAATCATAATTTGTATAACAAAAACTTTCCTTTTTGATAAAGCTTATAGTTCAGGCCAGCCAGGCTCGCCTTGGATAAGCACTTAGTTATGCTGCTATAGGCCTAGACTGCTGGGGGACTTCCCATGATGCACTGAGCTCCTCCTGCTCCTCTCCATCTGTATGCATTCATGCACCATTAATGCATGTTACTAACTTCTTCCCTGGAGTTTTTGTCCTTTCTCATCTCACAGAATGAGGGACTTCAATCCCCTGCATTGGCCTCCTGTAATATCCAGAATGCAAGTTATGGACGTTGTGGTCCTGTGGGTGTCCTGCCTCGACTCCCATGCCTGCTATTATTATTACTAGTCATATTTCTGCTATTATTATCTGTGTTATTGATATCATTGTTAATATTGTGTTTCTCTGTGTCTCTCCCCTCTCCCCCTCCCTTCCTTTTTCTCTGAACTCAACACATCAAGCCATCTACATCCGGGTTCTGCTTGAGGTTTCTACCCATTAAAGGGGAGTTTTTCTTGCCGCTGTCACCTTTTGTTGCTCATGGGGGGAATGTTGGGTCTCTGTAAATTAAAGAGTACGGTTTTGACCTGCTCTATGTGAAAAGTGCCATGAGATGACTTCTGTTATGATTTGGCGCTATTTAAATAAAACTGACTTGAATTAAGTTGAATACTTTAACCACATCAAGCTGATAATACTCATGTACTTTTACTACAGTAGGATTTTTCATGGAGGACGTTTACTTGCACTGGAGTACTTTTACATTCCTTTATTGGTACTTTTACTTAAGTAAAGGATCCAAGTACTTCTTCCACCGCTGATGAAAGAAAATACCATTTTAAAAAAAAGTAAATTAAAATCTAAAAACATAGCGAGCATTTGATGGATGCCACCACTGTATTATCATATCAAGACAGTCAAACAAGAACGAAACAACTCAAAAAAGAGAAGAAAAAAAAACTCGTATGGTCTTTGTTTATCTGCCGAGAAGAAGCACGGTGCACACTGCAAAAAAGTTTTTAAAAAAGCGTTGATATGAATTAGAAACACGTAGTTCCTCCGCCTCATTTAAATGACTGAAGTGTTTTTTGTTTTTTTTTTACAGCGGTCAGACTGCCTGGTTCCTGGAAACCCCTCAGACGTTTCTGTGCAGAGGTGAGTTTCGCTTCTGCGGACTTCCCCACCTCCTGTTAGCGAAGTCTACCAGGAAATACACACTTCATGTTCGAAACACACTCACACATATTCACTGACAGACAGAAGAGCCTTCGGGTAACATGTCAGCTACTATCTGTGCCTTCGTCCTGACTTTGTCAACACTATGCGGATCCAGAGGTAATTTCTTTTTAAATTTGTTTGCAGTTAAAAACCCGAGCTGAGGGCGGGCAGCCTGTGTGCGCAGATAATTACTCATACTGGCGATTATGAGGAACTGTAATCGTATGTTTTACAAAGAGGACCCCAACCAAGTCCTTAAAACATACAGCTGTTGATTAAAAGTTACTCAGGAGTAGTTTTTGAAGGATATTTTGTCAGTAGAATTTCACATTTCGATTGGTTTCACATTGACTGAACAGGAAACAAAGTGTTTTAGAGGCTTGAGTGGAAATATATTTAGAAAATGATGATCAGCCGGCAAAAGATACAACATCCAATTAATCTGTTACAAGTTTTTTTATATATATATGTGTGTATATATAATATTAATCACAAAAATCACCAGGCAGATACAAGTGATATGGTAGAGGCAGGTGGAAAGGGTGAACTTTGACACCATGATAATGATGATCATAAAGACCGATAGCACCTGTAGTTGGTGGTTGTAGTAGTTTGGTTGGCTTATCCAAAAAAGGCTTTTTTGTTTCATCCAAAAATGTATAAAGTAAGTTTATGCATTTACTGTCTTCTCTAGGGCAGCAACTAACAATTATTTTCAATGCTGAGTAATCCTGTGGTCTATAAAATGTCAGTGATGTCATCAAACTGCCTACTTAGTTCAACCAACAGTCAATGATCCAAACATATTGAATTAGATATAAGACCAAGGATAGCAGCAAATCCTCACAAACGTTTGTAATTTTCTGCTTTAAAAACAACATTAATGATTAATCGATTGTCAAAATAGCTGCCGATTATTTTTCTGTCATTTGATTAATCGACTTATCATTGCAGCTCTAGTCTTCTCCATACTTGAGTGCACCTGTGATCATACTTACTGTATGCCACATGATTTTTGGATTTGGACTGTGCTGTAGTTTCAGACAAAGGAAAGATAGCAGCTACATCGCTAAAGAGAAAGATATTTTTCCAGCTAAGAGCTGTTGGTTAAAAGTCACTCAGGAGTAGTTTCCTGAAGGTACAGTTGCTCATATCACAACATTTGCTTGTCAGATTCTGTGACTGTGATGATGATAACTGTGTGTCGCATTATGTTTTGCATTTGGACTGTGCAGTGGTTTCAGGATTCCTCAGCCCACCCAAAAATGTCAGATTGACCTCCCATAACATGAATATGGTGCTGAAGTGGGAGCCACCTGAAGGGGCAGCCAGCGATGTAGTCTACACCGTTGAGTCCATGTGAGTCAACACTAATCTGAGCACCAATAATCAAACACATGCTCCTTTGTCTGTCTGTGTTATTGCTGCACAGATGCCAGGCGTCAACCCAACAGCTGATTACCAGTCCTGCAACTATGGATTTTATCTCTTTATTATCTAAAAGAATCATCAAAACAAAATTGTAGTTTTCATTTTCACATTTCTTGTTTTGTCCAAACCCACTGTCCCAAACCCAAATCTAGCTAGAGAAATATTCAGGGTTGTAATAAAAGTCAAAAAATAATTTTCTTTTACTGAACTCAGCAGGTAACAGTGATACAAGTTCACACACACACACACACACACACACACACACACACACACACACAGTGAACAAGTGTTAGTCTGATATTACTCAGTGATTCCACTCTTCTGACCAAAGTACAACAGCTATTGGTTGTTTAAATGCTATTTTGCACATGAATACACTTTATCTGCTCCATCTTTCATGCTAATCCATTTCTCTTAAAGTGTTGTGTTCAGACCACATACTGTACAAGCAACACAACATTTGCATCTTCCATGCCGATCTGTCACTTCATGTTTCCACGTATCAGTAAATTACTGCAGCATTCATTATAACGATTGTAAAAAGTGGTTATGCTGGTTGAGGGTTTGAGTGTACAGTCAGATTTTATCAGGAGTATTATTTCATTAACTGACAAATGCCCTGTAACACCCAACAGCTACTGTCTGACAAGCTGTGACTGTGACTTTATCAAAAAAGTTTATCAGTGCTCAACATGACACTGTTGACTGACAGCTAAGCTCAGTGTTCCTCATATGCTTATCCACTGTGATGTTGACTGTGACAATTTTTCAAGTCTGTCGTAAAACAACAGTTAGGAGCCCAAATGAACAGTTACACATGTTTTTCTTGCTGTAATCATTCCTCCTGTTCATACTGACCATTAGAAGATCCCTTCATAATGCACTTACAATGGAAGTGATGAAGGATTAAATCCACAGTCCTCCTTCTGTGCAAAAATGTATTTAAAAGTTTATCTGAAGCTAATATGAAGCTTCAGCGTCCAAATGAGTCAAATCAAGTAGATATCTTTCAACGTTACAGTCTTTTTAGTGCCTTGTTTTGTTACTATACTTCCACCTGCAGCTCAACAGGGAAACACTGTCCGAGGAAACACAAAGAGGGAATTTGATGCTTAAAAGACGAGCAAGCAAAACCTCTTTCACTGCTCATACGGACACCTGACTGTTGTTTTAAGACACACTTGAAAAAGTTGTGAACTGATCCTGTAAAATGTAATTTTTCACAACGTCTCAGAAACGTAAGGATGATTTATTTTGAGTCGTGTTTTCAGCATTTTCAAACTTCACAATGATTATGTTGATATAATGAAGGTTTAGAAGGTTAAAGCTGCTCTTATCAATATTTTAATATAAACAGACAGAAAGTTGTTGCTTGTAGTCAGGGGTGGATGTAGTGATTTGGAGGCTCCAGTCAAACTCTGTCTTGCTTTATTTTCACTCTTTCTCTAACTGAGAATGTTTTTCTGAAGTAAAATTACTAACTATTAATAGTAAAACTTATAATAGCAAATTCTTTACTTACAGTGAAGAGTGAAAGAGATATTATTAGCACAATGTATTTAAGTCATCTGTTCAAGGTGACCTTTTAATTCTAACTTTCTTATATAATGCTGGATAGTTTAATGAATAATAATGCATCATATTTTAATTGTTATATTTTGTATAGTAGTAAAATGTCAATCTGCAACACAACCATTAACATTTATCTATTAAGTAAATTTAGTAGTACAATGTTTTCCTCTGAAGTAGAAGTATACTGTAAGTAAGTAGTATACACTGCATATTTTTAAGTGCTTTGGGGGCCTTTTGTGAGTTATTTAGGGGTTAAACATCATAATAAATCTATAGCTGTTTGGAGCCATCTTAGTTGGTAAAGTCCACCCCTGCTTGTAGTGGTGAACCTACAGAGAATAATCACCTGACTGTGCTGTTCCCCTCTACTGTACAAAGCTTTTTTACTGTATTTTGGATCTATCTCATTAACCTAATTCTCAGTAAAAACACCTGACCAGCACCAAATGTCAGACAAAGGAAAATAGCCATCTAGTGAAATATCTAGAAGCTAGAGATTTTTCTCTGGAGCTGGTGGAGAGCAAAACAGAGCTAAAAGTAGTGAGTATTGGACTCACATTCACCAGGTGGACAGAAACAAATGCTAATGTTGTTCTGTAACTTGCTGGATATTCATACAAGCAATATTTTGCGTGTTAGCCTTATTAAGTTAATAAGGTGATAATATCTCAAACGTGTTATTTTCAGCTTGTTGTGGAGTCTTTCACTTTTACTGTTAACTTAATGGTTCCAACAGGGAAATTTGTCTTGCTGCCAGGTGAAAAACAGAACGCTACATAGACTGATTTGTCCTTATACTCCTTTAACATTAAATTAAAAAAAGAAAAAAAACGGATCACAATCAAAGCAGTAGAACTAGAGATATCGTCTTTTTTATTCCACGCATTCCGCTTCCATGTCAAAACCTGGTGCCTACATTACCCACAATGCAACTTGACTCGATTCACTCAGCTGTACAGATTGCAGTGTGTTATGCTCGAAGCAACTAATACAGTCTGGAGCATGGATGTATAATAAGAGCTGGATAGGGCGCCACCGCGCAGCCTTGCAGCCAGTTTTTCCCAGTGGCCACTGGCGGTATTGCAGCGAAAAATCCCCCTGCGGCCCAAAAAGGATTTTCCACCATAGACCACCATTGTAAAAGAGACACCTGTAAAACTGTGGACAGGACTCCTCCAACTGCAAACAACATTATGACTCTTTCTATTATGAACTTTTGATCCATGGAGGTTTTATGTTTGTAAAACTTTCCTCCAGCCGAGAAAAGCGATTTTAAAAATCTGTGACGTCATCACAATGTAAAGTCTACGGGCTGAGTGGGAGCTGGCGGGCGGGGCCAGCGGTTGAAACACTACTGCGCATATTCAGTGGGTCGCACAACGCGGAAGCAAACCCGGAAGCTAGAAACTTTTTTGGTGTTCGTGCCAGGCGAGCAATTCCTATAGGACTGAATGGGCACCATTTTTAGTCCTTTATCCGGCTCTTATAATACATCCATGGTCTGGAGCTGCTAGCCTCAGTGGAGGTGTGAGGTCTGATAACTTCACGCCCCTGCTGACTGTTTGCTAAAACGTTAGCCATAACAACAATAAGGTGGTTTCAGCCTAATGAATGCAGCCTTAAAAAATACATGAAAATATTTTGGGGGCAGAAGATGTAATGATTCAATCTTTATGTGACAGCAACAGTTTGTTTAAAGTCACCTGCTGCTGTTTTTTTGTCACAACAGTGTTCACACACAGAAACACACAAACACACACACGCTCTCTTGTGTCATCAAGCCCACAGTCAAACATTGAGGGTTTTTCCGCTGCCTTTCTTTTTGCATGCTGTCATCAAACACACTGAAATCACTACTGGCAAATTTTAATAACAGTACTGTGTTTTCCCCCACAGAAACAAATTCTCAAGTAACATAGAGGTCTGTTCGAACATCTCCACCACCGAATGTGACATCGGCAGTCACATAGATATCAACGTGTACGGGAAATATGAAAGCAGAGTGCGGGCACAGTCGGGGGCTGAGAGCTCTCTTTGGGTGAAAAGTAACACGATTGTCCCGGACAAAGACAGTGAGTCGAAACTGGTCTCTGTTTCATGTGAAACATCACACACATGTTTATTTATATTACAAAACTGAAAGAGTGACATTCATCAACAAATACAGATGATGCACTGTCGAAAGGATCTTATAAGAAAGAGTTGTTTGGTAAATTGAACAGAAATTGATTGTGAAGGACTAGATAATTATAGACTAGATACAGTAAGTAATTGGTCAAACAAGAAAGTCAATTAAAGCTGCACTAATCATTATTTTTATATGAACAATGGGTATCGGAAAAACAGAAATGTAAGAAAATGGTAAAAAAAAAATGTAGATCAGTGTTTCCCAGAGTCTAAGATGACATCATCAAATGTCCTGTTTTCTCCACAATCCAAAGATATTCAGTTTACTGTCATAGAGGACTAAAGACACCAGAAAATATTCACATTTAAGAAGCTGGAATCAGAGAATTTGGACATTTCTTTTCTTAAAAAAATGACTCAAAATGATTAATCTATTATCAAAATTGTTGGCAACTAATTGATTAATTGATTGATTGACTAAAACATCAGATCTGTGTGGAGCGATGAGGAGACTTTAACGTTCCTCAAATTAATACATGAAACAAACAGAAATATCATATTTCCACCTTTTTTTTTTTTGTACTATTTTCCACTGTTCAAGGTTTGACTGCGGCTCTTTTAATGCTTCTTCTGAAATCTTTTAATAGCCCCAACTTGAAAAATAGGAAAAGTTTAATAAACCAACTCTTAATATTTGCAAAACAGCAATGGATGGATTCATTCAAGAAGGCTTCAGCTTCCTCTTCCTGTTCTGTGCCGTAAAACAAGCTGTCGCATCTCCTACAAAATCTGATACACTATAAAAAATACACAATAGCATTAGAGAGAGTATTCACATCTGCTCTGTCCACAGCTATAATAACACTCCAAGTAACTAATTTCTAACAAATTCATGGTTTTATCTCTCTCCATCTCCATCCCTCTGCAACTCTTCTTTCTCTGCTCTTCTTCCTCAGCTGTCATCGGTTCACCCAGTGTCTCTCTCTTCCCCAATGAGGGTGCCATCGAAGTCAGCATTACTGATCCAGTGTTCGCAACCTCATCACTCAGGGATGTATACCAGTCTGCCGTCTACACAATCACCTACTGGAAGGCTGACGAGAAGAAAGAGGTGGGACCATTGTTCGGCCACCCAGAAGTAAAATACCTGTCCTCATAGTGCTTTGAGATGCTTTGGAACGGCAGAAAGTTTGTTATGTCATGTGAGGACAATAAGAAACACTGAGAGGAAGTTATTAATATTTCATACCAAACAGTTTGTATTCAAATAGCTGCTGATCTGACGGACTTTGCCAATATTAAAAAAACCCAACTCATAGAAAATAGTCACATTTGAGAACCTGGTGTTTTTCTTAAAAAAATGATTCAAAACGATTAATCAATACAGCTTTATTACTAAGTAGAGTCCTAATTACTGTATTATTATTATTATTATTATTATTATTGCACACTAACCATTTAGCATATCCTGTGGAGCAGTGTTAGGCAAATTGCAAAAATATTTGGTCACCTGATGAAAGCTGAAGTTTGACTTTCATAGTTTACATCAAAACTTTTACAGAATTTTCACAAGTCTGCTGTAGATTATAAAATAAATCCCAGTGAATATAAACTTGTTCACATGAGGTTGAACACTGCATGCTGCTGAAATTAAGTCTAATAAACTGTCCAGAAATTACATTTTAATGTGTAAATTCTAACACTGTCATACTTTAGCCCATTCAACCAGAACAGATTTGTTCATCACAAACATAAATAGGTGGCAGTCGAACAGAAATGTTGTTTTGATGCAACAGCAGAATTTTCAATCAGCCATAAATGAAGCAGGTTGCTGTTTATGGTGTGTGGATAACCAGTAAAGTATGTCTCTAGTCTCCAAGTGCAACACAGAACATATATTCATGTATGAGTCATTTTTAGCCAAATGAGTATTAAAATAATCTGTTAGCCCTCATTCACTAATGTGAAACATGACATCCAACCTCAGAGTTTGGGCCTTTCTGTAGCCCTTTGTTCAAATCTGGACACATATACACTTTTGCTGATATTTAAGCCTGTGTGCTTTGATCATTGAGATCTATTCTATATCTTCACAAGCCGCTTCAAAAGCCTGTAAGATTCTTATCATCTGTTATATGGTGGATGATAAGATTATCTGCGGCCAGTTATGTTTCTCTGTCTTCTCTCCTCGCAGTCCCTGTGGTTCCTGTAGCGGCAGCAGACCACTAGACCACACACCTGATGATTTCTCTGTTGCTTCCTACAGGTCTGGAACATCAGTGACATACAGCAAAACCGGGTGGTTCTGAATGACCTGGATCCCCAGACCAAGTACTGCGTCCAAGTCCAAATCCAAATCAAGATAGCTCAGAACAGCAATCCCAGCAAGCCCAGCGCTCCTATCTGTGAGAACACCACCCATGGTAAGTGTCTTCTGCTAGCAACAAAGTCAGGACTTTTATTTAGTAATTGGCAGTAAATCCTTGAGTCCACCTGCAACTTTCACCACCGTCTGAAAGAGTTTTAACTGCCAGTCAAGGTAGCGAGCAGGAAACATTCAAGCCTGAAAGTTCAAATGTCCTGAAAGACTGATGTGAACAGATTTCTACCCACGTGAGCACTTGTGGCTGTAAGGATGGTGATGGCAGCCGGTCAGTCACTCAGCTACTTTATATACAGTTAGCTAGTTTAGTCCAGTGGTTCCCAACCTAGGGGTTGGGCCCCTCCAAAGGGTCAGCAGATAAATCTGAGGGGTGGTGAGATGATTAATGGGAGAGGAAAGAAGAAAAAACAAAGTTCTGATACACAAATCTGTTTTCAGTTTTTGGACTTTTTCTCTAATCTTTGATTTTTGCTGAAATATTGGATCATTTGAACATTTATTGAAATGAAAGCATGTGAGAAGTTTAGAGGGAAAAATCACTATTTGGTGGAGCTGTTAACAACTCATAGACATGTGAAATGTGACCCCGACTACACACTGCTTTTTGTAAGACGTCAAAAGCCAAAATGGTTGGAAACCACTGGTTCTAGTTGACACTAGTCACTGATTCAAATCAAAATGTTACACAGAACAACAACAAGTAGCAGTAAGTTAAGGTTAGAAACATTTTAACTAAACCTGCTGTTCTTGGTCTGATTGTTCTGCAGAAGAGGGACCTCAGTGGGTGGCAGCAGTGGTGACATTTGTCTTCATGGTCATGGCGGTGACTCTGGTGGTGGTCACAGTGGTGTATAGGAAAAAGATATCCCACTTTCTCTGTCCAAAAGACACGCTGCCTCAGCACTTTAAAGAGGTGTGTATGTTTATGTGTATGAAGATTGTTTGTAATGATTTGAATGACTGATTCACTGTCAAATCCTTTTTTAATGTCAACCTCTTTGTGCACGTGGCAAGACACAAAATGTGATCTCATATATCCAAAAAGCTGATTGTTTCATCTGTATTCATATGTGTTTACAGGCAGTAAGAGTCCTAAAATGTTTTCTCTGCTTTTGGATTCTTTAGCCAGGAGATGGCTGAGTTAATTCAACACAAATCTGAATCTATTTTCTTCCTTTTTCACCCTCCAGTACCTGCTGGAACCCCCCAAATCATCCATCTACTTGGCCATGCGCAACTCCCACCCACCTGAGGAGATTTACCACCAGGTCAGCATCGTCACATACGGCAAGACAATGGAGGAAGGGCGCCCTCTGGAGGTGGCAGGGAACTTTTACAGCAGAGAGCCTGTTGTCACAGTGAGGGAGAGATAAAAGTAAAGAGAGGAAAGACTGAAAAGCACAGAAGCAATGAAGAAGAGCTGATCTACAGGCTGCTGTCAGACAAGACTGTTAGAAACATAAGCAGCAACTTTCAAGACACTGAGAAACAGTGAAATGATGGAGCTTTGCTTGACTTCAGAGTTTTAAAGCAGTAAATTCTGCAGTAAATCCCTGTATTACTCCTTGAATAGGTGTTACTGTGACGTTATTGTATGGCAGAGCCACAGAGAGGTTTAGGTCCAGGATTGATACCTCATTCAGGTGGTGTCAATTCTGTGCTGTACGTCTCTGTTGTTGCTTGCAGTATTACAACATACTGCACTTAACTGAAGAAGCACGGCACGCCCAACCGGAGCTGCCCACACTAAAGTGTTTAAGCTGCCTAGACACATCCCCCATTAACCGTGTTTGATTCTGTATTATTGAAATTGACATATCTGACAATTTTGTATGGACAAATCCGATGGCTGACTTGTGTTGTGCTGCCACCATTACTGCGGTGACAGAGTGGAACTGAACGCATTTACACTGACAACCTCCAACCTGTGTGAATGTGGAAGTTTTTCATTGTAAAAACACTTGTCTGTAATTGGTTCTGATGCAGGCTTTTGGACAAAAATAACATGATCGTACTGCTTCTGTCTGACCTCCACAGTCTGGATGAAGTGTTGTGTGGAGGAAATTATTGAACCCAGCAGGAGGAGGCATTATGTTTTCAAGTTGTCCATCCGTCTGTCTATCCCATTCTCATCAACGCGATATGTCAGGGTCACCTTGAGGGAATTTCTTCAAATTTGGCACAAACATCCACTTGGACTCAAGGTTGAACTGATTAGATTTTGGTGGTCAAAGGTCGCTCTGACCTCATAAAATTCACATGCTAATTATGACAAACTTTCACACAAATGTCTACTAGGATAAAATGATGATGTGATGAGATTTTATATCTAAAAGGTCAAAGGCCAACTTCACTTTGACATCATAATGTTTTGCAAAAACACTTTTCTGGCCGTTATTCAACACCATAACTCAGGAACAGAAGGGGAGATTGTGACCATATTTCAGATTTGGTCAGATACTGAATTGGTGACACTAATCTTGGTGCCCAACTTGAAACTGTGATGATTTTATAGCCACTTTTATGGGATCTCCCAGACAAATTTCATGGCAAAAGCACCCAGTCAGTGAGATCCTTCTACATACATTACAGTGTTATATACTTGTTTACCAGTGAGGTGCCATCAAAGTGCCTATTTTCGCCTTCAACACAGATTCGTCTATAAACTGCCATTCAGTGGGCGCATTTTATGAAATATACACTCTGCCTCAGAATTCAGTGGTGATGGTTGAGAGAAGCTAGTGCTGGAAGTGTGTTTGTCATGGGCTCCGGCGGGAAGGGGAGGGTGAGGTGGTCATGTGATTACATTGGAGACAAGGCAGCTGCAAAGCAAACACAATGTCCAGCTCAAAGGTTTACACATTTGATTTACTCAGTTGAACTTAAATAAACACATTATTTTTAAGGTGCGCCAACAACAGTTGCTTTTGCTTCATTCTTCAGTCACAATGCAGTGTATAAATAACGTCTTAAACTTGTGTATAATATGTAAAGAAAAGAAATAACCTGTGATGTATAAACATGAGATAAATATGTCATAATGAGTGAGCATGTTTATATTTTCCATGTTTTCCTTAAACTTAATCGAAGATGATGAATAAGATGATTGCACATTAAACTCCAATGAACAACTTTTCTTACACTTGTCTTTTTTTCTTGGCAAGTTTACCACAAGCATCAGATAAAGCCTCATATATACTGTACATACATACATTTATACTATATATACATATATACGACTACTCATATAGACAAGACACCACATGGTGGCAATGTACAATCAGTAAGTATCTTAAACTATTCCTCAGCCACACATTAGATTTTTGTGAAACTACATCAACATTCATTTACACAGACATTTTTAACAAGAGGCAGGAGAACTTTACCTCACAGAGAATGTCCCCAAAATGTTCACATCTAAATAATCCAAATTTAAGAAGACAAACTAGGAATACATGAGCCTTGTATTCATTTTGCTTTGCAGAAACTATATCTTTAACCCTAAGCTGCGGCGCAGCTAACAAAGCTCCTCACCTATAAGCACATTCCTTTTAAAGGTGAAATAATATAACTAGTTTGTCAAGGAAAACAAGTTTGACTGTTCACTAATTAAATACCACTAGTGTTGGCGGAAGCACAAAAAGTGATGTAGTCATATGAGTTTTTCCTCTAACAGATTAAGTGATGTAATAAGGTCAGTGATTACACTGAAGCTACTGTAGTAACAAACATTTTACTTCCTTTCTGGCGTAATAATGTGTACAGTCATACTATTGTCCTTGTCTTATTTATTTCAACATTATTTAATCAGGTAGTCTTATTGATAATGAGATCTGTTTTACAGAGACAGACCAGAGAACAAGAAACATTCATAACATAACATTCATAAGGCTAGAAAACCACAATCGACAAAGTATTAATGAATCAGTTACAAGAGTCATAAAGAAAATACATATATATAAATGATAATAAAGTGTTAAAGGACAGGTTCCCTTCATATCCTTCATAAATATAACTAGACTTACAGTGTAAGTGATGGGGGCCAAAATCCACAGGCAGAAAAAACTCGTAATCTCTGATTTACAGCTCTATCAAGATGAATTACTGTTCTGTAAATATTTTTTAAAAGGCACAATCTGTTATCCTAATGTAAATAAAGGATATCTCAACAATCCCTGCTATCAAAGGATTAACAGATCTTTGAATAGAGGCACTAACACTACACAACGAATCATTAACATGATGTTTTCTTAAGCTGTTGAAAGGTTGTTGAGCTCAGTAACTGTTGTAAACACATAACTGACAGTTTCTGTTATCATGAAATCCAAAATACTGATTCATCTATAAGTCGAACTGTACTTGTCGAACTTGTCTTAATTTGGCTTTAAGTTAAACAAATGAATTCCCCATAAGTCAGTTTTGTTATTTTGTTATATTACAAACATTGATCTATATTAAGGGCCATATAGACGGTGTGAGATAGAGACTGATTGGTCAATCTATCATCCATAAGGCCTCACGCTGCGATAGAGTGGCTGAGGTGAAGCAGGGTTTACCCGAGCTTCTACTTCCCACCACAGCCTGGATAAAACTGTTTAGTTTTTAAACTAATTAGTATCTCGAAGCTCTGCCTTCATTTGCTGAAACATCAAACCGGCCCTGTAGAGTGAACAGTGACACCTCTCTCAGCCTTCAACACTCAAACTGAATCAAGCTGCAGATGTAACGCCAGAAGAATCATCAGTGTGCTTTCAAAATAAACCTGTTATAATTTCCTGCAGAGCAAGATGACGCCTATCACAGAGGACAAATAAAAAAAACTCACATCTGAGAAGCTGGAACCAGCAAATGTTTGGCTCTTTTACTTAATAGAATGACTAAAATTAGTTGGTGATTAATTTTCTATCCATTGACTAATCTGTTAATCGACTAATCATTGCAGCTCTAGTCCTGATGAAGCAGGTTAGCTGAGTTTTGAGTGTTAAACTCTTATAAATTTATAACTAAGGAAACATATATATTTTATTTGAGATACATAATTTAATGGCAAAAAGAAATACAAACAGGAGCGTTTCTGGTGTCCGTCACAACAACTGGTGTTCTTGGAGCAGGGAAAGGAAAAAATATGCCCTCATCCATGGGTGGAGTACGGCATAAAGAATCCAATTCCAGGAAGTCAAGTCTTCAATGAATATGAGCTAATACAGAAAAAATACGCCAACGCATTGGCACACTTGTCTTCAGACATCCTGAGAGGAAGTGTGTATAACTGTGTATAAAGTACACACTTTGGTGTATTTTTATACATATAGTGATGTTAGGAATCTTCTGATGCTTTAAAAAAAATGTAATTTCTATATTGCATAGGTAACATGGAGAAAAAGTAGGGAGATGTGAGAAAATGAGAGGGAAAAGCTTTGCTGATATGCGTGATACGGGATAGTTTGTATGCATGTAGGGAAAACTAATAATGAAAGTATTCAAATCCTTTTTTAGCTTTATACATGTTGCTTGTTTAGTCACAATTTTTCAAGTGTGTCTTAAAATGACAGTCAGGAGCCCAAACAAACATTGAGACATGTTTTTCTTGCTGTAATCATTCCTCCTGTTCATACTGACCATCAGAAAATTAAGTAAACCTAAATAATATAAAAGAGAAAGAAATTTACAATAAAAAAATATGTAAAATATATTCTAATTGAGAAGAGGCTTAAATTTGAAATTGAAGAGAATGAAATGAAACGTACAAACCATCACCAGGAATATGCAAATGTCCATAGTGTAAACAGTATGTGTGTGCAATTAATAATACAAATTGCATTGATGTAAGGTGCCACGTCCAAATGAGTCAAATCAAGTAGATATCTTTCAACGTTACAGTCTTTGTAGTGCCAAAATCCCTCGTTTTGTTACTATACTTCCACTGCAGGAGGAAATGAGGAGGGGATTTGATGCTAAAAAGACTGTAAATGTGTCAGATATCCACTTGATATGACTAACTCAGACTGCTGAAGCCTCATATAAGCTTCAGATCAACTTTTAAATGCATTTTTGCACTAAATGACTGTGTGGATACACTGTAGATTTCGGCCAGTATGAACAGGAGTAATGATTACAGCAAGGAAAACCTCTTTCACTGTTCACGTGGACACCTGTTGTTTTAAGACACAGTTGAAAACAGTGGAACTGTCCTTTAAATCACGTCTTTAGACGCTTTTTTAGGGTATTATTTTGAAAGCGCAACCGGAACTGTATTTGTAGCTGGCGCTGACGTCACGTACAGCGGCGGAAAGCCGAGCCTAGTCGAGTCTGTCCGAAACGAGCCTGGACGACGAGCACATGAGAAACTGTCGGTGGAAAGGTTCACTGTCAATACCTCGAAAGAAATGTCAACCATGTCCGCTGCGTTGTGTCTCTACCTTCTCTTTGGGTGCTTCCTAATCAGCGCTGGTAAGTTGTTGTTTTTTACGCTAGCTAACATGCTAACGTCAGATTTGTGTGTTTTTGGTCCAATGACTGTGGTTTTACAAGCTAAGTTAGCCAGCTAAACGTGAATTTGTCTGGAGAACCCACTAACTGTAACTACACCTAACGTTAGCTAAGCTACAGGCCTGACGTTAACTGTCAGTTTTTCTACCGATGTTCTATCATTTTAATTTCGGTTTGTTGGTGGCGTATTAGCCTGTTGTTATATCGAAAGCAAGCGTCGTGCGCATTTATTAACTACTGTTACCGCACAGAAATATATGTTCTATTACATGTTATTACAACTCCATATTTTGACTGTAAAATCCCACATGTGTATGAATATTCGGTTGAGTGTGGTGTGAAAAACACATGCAGACGATGCTTATATTGTGGTTTTCTCAGCAGCATACTAACAAGTCAATACATAAGCTCGTAATTAGTGGTTTCCCAACATTCAAATCCCCCAAAACAGTCGCTGCCAGCAACAAGCTCGACGTGCACAAACATACAGTTGCAATGCTGGAGCCGACGTGCTGAGGGAAACAGAAAGCTCACTTTGTCACGATATTGTCAGCTGGATGAGTCAGGTTTCAAAATGAGTCAAAAGGTTTTAAATTGAACGTTTAAAGGACGGGTTGAAACATGTTTTTCTTGCTGTAATCATTCCTCCTGTTCATACTGACCATTAGATCCCTTCATAATGCACTTACAATGGAAGTGATGGGGGACAAAATCCACAGTCCTCCTTCTGTGCAAAAAAATATTTAAATGTTTATCTGAAGCTAATATGAAGCTTCAGCGTCCAAATGAGTCAAATCAAGTAGATATCTTTCAACGTTACAGTCTTTTTAGTGTCAAAGTCCCTCTTTTTGTTACTATACTTCCACCTGCAGCTCAACAGGGAAACACTGTCCGAGGAAACACAAAGAGGGAATTTGATGCTAAAAAAAAGACTGTAAATGTGTCAGATATCCACTTGATATGACTAACTCAGACTGCTGAAGCCTCATATAAGCGTTAGATCAACTTTTAAATGACTGTGTGGACACACTGTGGGTTTTGGCCTCCATCACTTCCATTAAAAAGCACATTTGAAGGACCTTTTAATATCCAGTATGAACAGGAGGAATGATTACAGCGAGGAAAACCTCACACTGGAAATACTGGGAACTTGACAAAGACAATATGTGGAGTAAAAGCCTGTTTTGAAAAATGTAATTCGCTGTGCAGGAAATTTGTTTGCATTTATTTTGCTACTCAGATACTGTCAAACTAATTCTCTCATGCATGCTTCTCAATTGTGAGGATTTTCTGTTTTTCTTTGTCTTCTTTGATTGTAAAGTGGACATTTTGGGGTTTGGGACTGTTGCTGGAGCAGTATGATGACAGCAGCTTGGGCTTTAGGGAACTGTGATTGGCATTATCTTTCTTTTCTACTGACTGACATTCAATCTAGATTAATTAAAAAAAAATAATCTAATGACTTATCAATAATGAAAATAATCTTCACTTGCAGCCCTAGTGCGGTTTAACAGGAAAAGATGTACTGTAGATATGAGCAATACACAACACACAGAAATCACATCAATCCCACTCATCTAATTATCAGATTCAAGCGCTGCACAGCAGCTCTTCTTCGGCTTCTTGTAATCATTGTCGGGGGCATTTTTACAGTTAAAAATCAGTTGTGAAGTGTATCAAATATCCCCTGAAATACCCAGAATGCAGCGTGATATAACTTTGATATCCAAGCCAAGCAAGTTATCTTACAAGGTGCAATCCCTCACGCTGCCTGCACCGAGCTCATCCTGCAGATTTTGGTTTAGAGCTGAAATGATTAGTCGATTAGTCAATTGACAGAAATTGACTTTTTTTTAAAGGAAATGTACCAAACATTACCAAGTTCAGGTGTCTCAGCTGTGAGGATTTTCTGCTTCTCATTATCTCATGTGAAAGTATATTGTGTATATTTTGGGTTTTGTGCTGTTGGTCAGACATAACAAGCAATTTGAAGATGTCACATTAGTGTTTAGGAAATTGTGATGTTTATTTGTTACTCTCTTTTGACGTTCTGTAGACCCATTAATCAATTTATAAAGAATAATTAATCAGCATCTATTTTGACAATCAACTCATTGTTTTGAGTCATTTTTTGAGAAAATTCTCTGAAGTCATTTTCTTTAATGTGAATATTTTTTTGGTTTCTTTAGTACTCTATGATAGTAAACAAAATATCTTTAGGTTGTGGACAAAACGAGACATACGAGGACGTCACCCTGGGCTTTTGAGAAACACTGATCGACATTGTTCAACATTTTGCAACATTTTATAAATCAAACGATTAACCAGCAGTCATCTGACTGTGCTCTACTTCCAAAAAAACCCCCAGTGGCTGGTTTTGCCTCCATCAGCCACTGCGTCAGTTAATAATAGTTGCTGCCCATCCTGTTGAGTTTGTTCCTCTTCTCCACCAAGAAACACATTACCGACATTTCCCACCAGATGTGCGTTAGGTCAAGTTTGGCCTTCTTGCTGCAAGAACATGGAAGTTACGATGTGGAAATAAATTTGGGGCGTTAAATTTTCTTTGGAAAATGAGTATCATGTTTTGTTAAATGAAGCCTGTTTCTGATATATGCAAATTAGGAGTGCTGTTCAGTCTCAGCAGGGCAAAGGTCAGTGACCGACGAAGTGTGCTCCTCTCTGAAACCCAATTTCTTTCTTCTCCTTAAGTTTTGGGGAAATGTGATTTTTGTTTTAAAAAAAAAAGAAATAGAGGTCATGTTTTGATGCTTGTTCCATTTCCTCTATTCGGTGTCATGTGGTATACTGTAGACATGAGCCACCAAAGGCTCCCTTCTCTTTTCTAAAGTAGAGAGCTCTTCCTGTCCTTGCAGTAAAAATTAATTAGTAGTGATGTTATGATCTGTGTTTTTAGGGAAGTGGAGGTTTGCCAGTGCCAGAAATCCCTCCCAGGATGACGCAAAAATAAACAGTTTTGAATAGACATATGCGTGCAGACAGACTCACTCACATGGTTACAGTATGTTCCCATTTGTTTTTCTACGATTCAAGGAATTCATATGCATTAAAATGCCACCAGTGCATTTACTGAAATAAGTTTTATAATCAAAGAAAATTATAATAATCAAAGGTTGTTCCCAGTTTACCTTGCTGTAATCAGTTTTTAGTAAGATTAACTGTGTCATGAAATCGAGCTTGATCGCCGCCTGATTTATCTTCTGTTGAGTCATGGTTAAGTTTCTGTTTGACCAGTGTTTCTCTGTGTGAATCATCAATCTCTCAATACTGTACCACACCTAGCTAAAAGGAGTCCAGAGTCACTCAGCGCTGTGGAATCTGTGAGGTGTTTTATCTAGACTTAGCTTTTGCCCTGTTAGGCCGTATTCGGACCGCCGCCGCAGGGCTGAGTGGAGTTGTGGTCTTTGATTTGATTCACCAGCGCTCCCTCTCTTCATTCACCCTTTAGAATTTGCTCTATTTCTGCATAAATATGACCTAAAACGTAGTCAGATTTTCATGCAAGTTAACAAAATGAGACAGAAACTTTACACTTTTTCATTTATTTATTGAGGAAAATGATCCAATGTTACATATTTGTGTGAGAACCTCTAAGATTATCAGTTTATTTGAAGGGGAAATTAGAGTCGGGTGTTTCAATCAATGGGATGACAATCAAATGTGAGTCTGGGAGGCCCTGCCTTATTTAAAGAAGAGAAATCTGGGTCTTCACTGTCAAAGTCTGAGCTTCACAACACAGGTTTGTGGAAGTGTGTCATGGCTCAAACAAAAGAGATTTCTGAGGACCTTTAGAAGAAGAGTTGTTGATGCTCACCAAGCTGGAAAGGGTTACAAAACCATTTCTGAAACGTTTGGACTCCACCAGTTGATTATCAGGCAGATTGTGTACAAATGGAAGACATCCAACAGCATTGTTACCCTCCCCAGAAGTGGTCGAACAACAACAACAGGCGTGTACTAGTCCAGGAGGCCACAAGGGACCCCAGGGTAATGTCTAGGAAATTAAAGGTCTCTCTTGCAGCGGCTACAGTTGATGTTCATGAGTCCACCATCAGGAGAACATTGAACATCGATGGTGTTCATGGCAGAGTTGCAAGGAAAAAAGCCACTTCTCTCCAAAAAGAACATTGCTGCCGTCTAAGGTTCACTCAACACTACATGGAGAAGCCAGAAGGTGATTGGAACAATGTTCTGTGGATGGATGAGACCAAAATCAAACTTTTTGGTTTGAATGAGAAGCGTTATGTTTGGTGATGAGTAGGAATGTACCATATTGGATTTTTTGCCGATATCCGATATGCTGATATGCCAATATTTCCTCATTGTGGCTGATTGCCGATACTGATATATGCACATAATTTTTTCCAGCTGGCTGAGGAGACTATTACACATGCAAGCATAGATTGTACTAAGTATGATCAAGAAAGACAATATATGAAGGAAGAATTTAGGAAGACTGGAGTTCAGGAGCTCAGCATTAAAACTTTAATGAACCTGCCAAGTAGGAGGAGCAGCAGAGTTTTCTTTGAGTTTATTAGACAGACAGGATTAATGTGGAGGATTTAATCTCTGGTCCACACTCCGGAGCAGAAGGTGGCGGTAATGCACCTAATACACTGGTTGCAGAAGAAGCAGCTGGTCTGACGGGCAGCTTGAGTGAAGTGGAGCCTGCGGAGGAAACACCAGGACTGTCAGGGTGACACAATCCATCGAGGGAAGCACAGTCAGGCGGCGGAGGAGATGGCGACATATCAGCCTCTTATAATCGGCAGAATTCACAGATGCCGATATTTCATTTTAGAGCTTTTATCGGCCGATACCGATGACGTGCCGATAATATCGTGCATCCCAGGTGATGAGCAAACAGTGCATTCCAACATAAGAACCTAAACCCGTCTGTGAAACATGGTGGTGGTAGTATCATGGTGCCTCTGGACCAGGACTGCTTGCAGTCATTGAAGGAGCTACGAGTTCTGATTTGTACCAGCAAATGTGAACTGAAGCTCAACAGGACGTGGGTCGTGCAGTAAGACAGCGACCTTAAACACACAAGTCGTTCTAGCAAAGAACGATTAGAGCAGAAGAAAAGTAATCTTTTGGATCGGCCAAGTCAAAGTCCTGACCTTTATCTGTAGTTCATGCCAAGAAGCCCACCAACATCCCTGAGTTGAGACTGTTCTGTAATGAGGAATGGGCTAAAATTTCTCCAAGCTGATGTGCAGAGCTGATAAACAGTTACTGGAAACGTTTAGTTGAAGTTATTGCTGCTTAAAGGGGGTTACACCACTTACTATAAGCAAGGGTTCACATACTTTTCCCGCATTCAACTATGTAAGATTGAATAATGAATAAGTTTGATGTTTTTGTCTCATTTGTTTAATTGGGTTCCTTTTATCCCGTTTTAGGTCATATTTATGCAGAAATAGAGAAAATTCTAAATTATTCACAAATTTTCAAGCAGCACTGTAAATGAGTCACAAAACTTGGGAGGCATTTGGTTGAACAGCTGTTCACAAAAAACATATTGGAGTGTGTTTACTCCTACTCGCAGCGTGTACTCTGTCTGTTTTGAGTCACGTGAAGAGGATGTGGATGAAACCATTAGAGTTTAATTTAGCGCGGAACGACATATATGTGATGTGAAATGCTCAGCGGCTGAGAAAACGCTGCGAGATGAACAGAGAAACAAAAGAGTTGCGCAAGAAAATGAAAACTGAATCAGTGCGGAAAATATCATGTGATCTCATCAGCCAAAATCCAGAGGAGTCGATTGAGACCTGACCAACTGAGACACACAATCACGTACAAAAACCCACACAAGTAGACCGAGAGGAGGCGAACTCCCCCCCCCAAAACCCCTCTAACCCCCCCCACCCCCTCAAATATTTCCTGTTTTTGTCATGCATGCAGTGCTGGGTCAGTCATGTGGGAGATTGAAACTTCTCATCTTTCATCTATTTTTTTTTACAGTTTTCCCCTTTTTTTTTTGAACGTACAGGTGCTGTTGGATCAGTACAGATTCTGATTCTGCACAGGTGTTTAAATCCCCCAGAGAGCTAAAATTATTCATAGTGATTCCTTCTCTTTGAATTTTTTCCTCTTTCTTGAGTTCACTTCCTCTCTTTTGTTCTGCTTTTAGTCTTCTTATGAACAGTATTAATATTAATCTGTTTATTAAGGTGTTCTTTCTGTGTTTGTTTCTTTTGGGTGTTGAGTGGCAGTCCTTAGATACACAGCAATACTTATTATTTCTAAATAACAACACAAAACAACCCCCATCCAAACAAACAAAAACAATAATGCAGCACATCATTACAGTAACACTCAGTTCAAACTCTCATTATAACAGACTAGTTATTCTTTTATTGCGTTGAAAGTGCATGAATGGTGTTTTTATTGCTCCAGTTTCCTGAATTCACAATAAAGGTTAATGTTTCACCACTAACACCTTTTAGAAACACCTGCCTGTGTGTTGCAATAGAGAACAAGACGCAGTTCCTGTTGTGATCTATATTTCACACCGCTGACTTCGCATATTGTGCAATTCCTGAAGCCACTTCTGTAATCGTGTCTGTAATAAAAAAACGTCAATCTATATGTTCCTCCACAACAATGAACTGATCCTACCAATAACTACAACAATCAGCAGTTTATTGTGATTCAATCCCACAAACACACATTCATCAGTTTTGTCTTGTTTGAGTGAACTTTGCTCAGTTATTTCAGCACCTTACTGAACCTTTTTTTAAAAATGAGTCTCATAAAAAGTCATGAATGTTGATTTTGGTTTGGTTTGTTGACAATTAGTCAAACCTAAAATAACAGCAACCTTCAACATAAGTACCTATCGGCACGCTAATGACTGTTCGCCCTAAATGTGTCTCATTAACAGGATCATATTGTGTGCATAGACTGTGTTGTCATGTGGGTTTTGTCCTTGTTTGTTTCAGCCGGAGCGGAGCCGCTTCCACCACCGAACGTCACCCTGATCACCTTGAACACCAACTACACACTGGTTTGGGACTGGGACCATGCCACTGCAGACGTCACCTTCACTGCAGAATATTTGCCGTAAGTGTCACTCACAGTTGATAAGTTGTTTGGTTTATAAAGTGCAGATCAGGATGATTTAAATGTCTTTCTTTCTCCGAGCAACAATCCAAACCAAAAATATTCAATTTATTCAAAGTCAAACTTACCGTAACTCTTAAAATAAACCTTGAAAAATCAAAAGGCCACTGGTGCACCAAAGGGATGTTGTTGTACGCAGGCAAAATGAGTCCATATTCATGTTTTCATGTAGTTTATTTAGCCATGGCAAGCAAGCAAACAAAGGACAAAGGAAAGCATGCTTCCTGCTGCTTCTTGATGTGGTTGGTAAAAAAAAAACAAAGACCCTCCCAGGTCCAGATTTATAAAAAGTACCACCATACACGTCTTTGAACTCTTTACCGCTCCAAACGTAATAATATAATTGATGATATAGTGTCGTTTTCTACTTCACATATCTGCTGAGTACCTCAACTTATCCATCTTACAATAAGATTTTCTTTATCAAATTTGTAAGATGGAATTTTATTAAGTAGCAGAATCATGGCTGTAGACTCTGACTCTTATTTTCTTTTAATTATTAAACTGTTTGGTGATTAAAAAAAAAAAAAAACATATTTGGAGCTCTGGTGGTGTCAGTTTTCTTTCAGGAGAAACAGGAGTGAAAATGAAATCTAAACCATTTACAGGAAACAACTTCAAATTCTTTACATGAAAGAGGAGAGTTATGTTCAAGCATGTAGTTCTTCATGTCACAACGAAGAAAAGTAAAAACTGCAGTGTGGACTCAGGAGCATGACGGATCATATTTGTATTTTGCAATATTGAAATTGTTGAGCTGTGATGACTGTCAGACTCTTGCGCAATGTTTCAAGCTGATCCTTTGTCACAAGGTACCATTTACTGCATACTACAATTAGCTGTAAACCATTAGGGATGTTCTTAATTATTTTATTATTATTTATTTAATTTTGGCCCATTAATCTATCAGTTAAACAGTTAAAGCTGGAGTGCAGGATTTCTGTCTCTCCCTTCTGGCAGTGAGAATAAAAGAAGGTGCTCGTCTGTAGCGAACTCTTATGTGCGCGCCGAATAACAGACCCAGAGAGAACCCGTAAAAACAGATATGTTTTGACAGTCCACCGGCCCAAAAACATGGTATTTGTCCAAGCGGCAACCTCCGGGTCTGTAAAATGAAGCCAATGTAGAAGTGCCAAAAGCTGCAGTTCCTTGAATGACCGCTTGAGGCTCCAAAAGCGAGTCAATCCCCATAGACCCCCATGTTAAAATGCCCAACTTTACAGCAGAAATAAACATGTTTACAGCCTGGTACAAAAAACAGTTTTGGTCTCTGTAGCTAATTTCCTCTTTCATGATAACTGTACGGGAGGTGAATATTTTTATAACTCACCCGTTTAAATGTTATTAAGCTGTAAAGTTCTGCATAATGAAGGACATGGCTGCTTTGAGTGACAGGTCCGCCAGCCGCTAGGTGGCTTGTTTCAGCCATTCGGCCCGCCTCTTTGCCCATTTTTGATTGGCTGCAAGTTAGGCAGCGTCACGCACTGCCAAGATGGCGACGGCCGGAGCTTCAAAACCGCTCTTCAGAAACCAACAGGTGACGTCACGCTAACTGCGTCCATATTTTTATACAGTCTATGGATTTATCCCAGTCTGCCTGATGGCCAGTACACCACTAGCTGTAACCTACCGTTGTGGCTGTAAAGCGGTGGATAAATTGTTTTGAGTGTCACACAAACTTCGAGGTTGAGGTGTGAAAATTGTGACTACGAGATTCCATTTTGTTAACCTGTCGGCTGTTTTTGATCATTAATAAGTTGGGAGCAGAGGAGGAGGTTTTCATTTCAACGCTCTCATCGCTGGAGGATTCAATGTGTGTTTTCATTTGTTAATCTGTTCATACATTAGAAAGTTTGGCTACTATTTGCTATTTACTTAAACATTTATTTAAGTTAAATATTTTTCGTGTAGGCCTATTGGTCAATTTTATTCTGTTTTACGCGTTTTACAATGTGTGAATCCTCATGTTCTGTTGTTATTTTTGCTGCTATTTGCACACGTTTGTTATATTGGTATATTTTTTTTTATGGGTCACAGACACCACTCTAAATAGTCGCCTACATTTTAATCTTGTCGTTTAACAAGCGTCAGCTAAAATGAGCATCCCTATAAATGATTAATCAAACCAATAACAGCAGTCAACGTCAGATAACCTTATCATACGTTAGCAGTTACTTAGTGTTTCTGCGGTGGTGACAATATTAAAAATATAGGCCTACATATTAGCAGTCTGAATTAAACTGAAACTCCTTCGCTCTCCGGGCAAAATATTAAGAAATATGACATATTAACAATTCCTCTCGTGTCCGCAAAAACGCATAATTCTAGAAACATAGATAGATAAAAGTCTTGTCAATTCAGCATCAATATAATCCATAAAGATAAACTGTAATTTGCGTACAAACCTTCCATTTTGAATTATTTTTGCCTGAACTCGCTCCCACCTGTTAAATAAACCACCTGTCTCAATAAAATAACGTGACGGCGAATCAACCCTGGTAACGCTGTAAATTCACCACTGTTAATTAACCAGTGTAATTAACACTGTTCATTCACCATCTATCCTCTGTGTGTGTGTGTGTGTGTGTGTGTGTGTGTGTGTGTGTGTGTGTGTGTGAGACAGTATTTGAGGAGTTTTTTTGGCCGTTGCCATAGTAACTACCCCGGGGGAGAGCCAAAAATTTCTTATAATGTTGAACATGTTTGATTTTCAACAGAGCGTCAAGACGAGAAAAAGACTGACTTCAGACAGCTTTATGACCACCTTAACGATGATTGATTTTATTTATTTATTTTATTTTTATTTTTTTTGGCGGCCCGCCCCGCCAAAATGTTACCAGTGGAAACACTGCATACAGATTCAGACCAGTTTATATCAAGTAATGAGTTCATTTCTGCACATGTTGAGTGGAAGATTACATTCCAGATATTTTATACTTCATTTAGTTGATTCTCATGAACCTCACAGATCCAAGTAGCTTTATAACATATCGACCCAAATATTAGACAACCCTGATTATAAGACGTAAAAAGCACAACATTAAATACTTGCTTGTGTGTAGCTCGTCTATCAGTCACGTACTGACTCTCTCTCCTGTCAGATTCTTGGAAGCAGTTGAGATGATTTTCTCTTGACGGTTAACTTTTTTCAGTCAGACGAGTCTGAGCTCGTCATCATCTGTGGCAGCAGAAGTTCTTGGCTGCTTGACAGGTGGTCCGGTCCCCGCTGTGTCTCTGCAGGGGAGTGTGTGTGTGTAGGATCTACAGCCAGAAATGCTTTCAACTTGTTTTTTACTCAGCAGGAATTTAAATCCATCATGGTAGAATAACAAGTTAGATGAGCCGTCGTAGGTTGAACTGGAGTTCTTTAACACTTTAAGGCCTGACCAACAAATTCACTATGAACAGACTCGCTAGCCTAGCAACAGTAAGACTACAAACAACCCATAATGCATCACTCACTGTAAGAGACAGTCTTTCCATTCTTGAAAGAAAGAATATCTGATGTTGTGAATAATAATGCTATCCTTGCTTTTTCAAATGTAGTTTACACAAAAATATAGTCTCATATTCATCTGCAGTCCCTCTGCAGGTCGCAGTTTAACAATAACAGAATAGTACAAAGCAAAAAAAACAGACAGGACACATAAAACACACATTAGTGTACACACAGCAGCACATCACAAACTCCCACAAGGTCAACTTCTATTTTTTTTAAGTTAAGGATGTCTACTTTTAGACTGTCAGCATTTCACTGTTATTAATGCCTGACATTTTTCTCTATTCCTCCCCAGGAAGTACAAGCTAAAGTACAAGAGGACGAATCTGAACTGGTACAAAGCGTGTGACAAGACGCCACACAAGTCATGTGACTTTACAGTGCTCAACCTGCACTACTTGGGCATCTTTGTGTTCCGTGTACGAGTCAACGTGAACGGGAACCACTCTGACTGGGTGCAAAAAGAATTCTGCCCTGATAAAGATGGTGAGAGAGAGAGAGTTGCGGAAAAGTTTTATTCATGAGCACATGACAGCATCTGCATCTGACCGCAGACCACCAAAAACAAGAAAAACACGCTTTGACAAAGATGATAGAAGAGCAACAGAGCATGAGTGTACAACCACAGAGTGATGGAGCTGTGAACATTGCTGGGAAGAGTAACCTTTGCATGTTTTTTAAGTTGTGCAGCTCTGAAATATGAAAACCACATTGAGTCAAGATCTTACAAAAAGCACAAATCTCCAACATGATCTCACTAAGCTCAGAAAATTACACAGGCAGGTGTAATAAGAAAATACAGTACCATATAATAGGATAACCACTGGAGTAAACATGACAAAAAAAAAAAAGGTTATAAAAATGTTATATGTCTAAACAAGTATGTTTTTAAAATGAGGTGCGGACTCAGTGAGGTTATTCCACAGCGTTGGAGCTAAAACAGTAGAAGCGGCAGGATCCTCCTTCGTCTTTATTTTAGACTGAGAACTTATAATAACATTTTTGGTGTCAGATCTCAGCGATCTTGGTGCAAAATAAGGGGTTAAAAAGTCACAAATGCAAAGCATAGTGCACCTGTTTGGGGATTTAAAAGTAATCAATAAAATCTCAAATTGAACTCTAAAATGAACGTGATGTAATGTTGGCAGGACTGGAGAAGTACATCTAGTGTTAGTCAGAAGTCTTGCTGCTGCACTCTGCACCAACTGTACAGGTAACTGTGCATCACTGAGGCAAGTAAATAATAAATTGCAGTAGTCTAGACGAGAGTGCCGATTGACATTGAGGTATTGATCAAAAACAACTCCGAAAACTCTGGCTGAATGTTAAAATTGGACATATTCTTCACATTTCCAGCTCCATATTTGTATTCTGGAGCCCTACTTGAATATCTTTGCACGATTTACAGTTTTAAAAACTCCTTATTTATCTTCTACTGGTCCTTTTATGCAGCCCCTCAGTTCAGCCTCTGTCTGAAACAGGCCGTTTTAGCTCCTGTCTCTTTAAGGCCCCGCCTCCTGATGAGCCCACTCTATTCTGATTGGTCAGCTTCAGGAAGCTTCCTACGTAAACAAACTACAGTAGCAGGATTTCACTTCTTTTTCTCCTTCTTTACTGGAAATGGAAGCCTGAATCAGACTGTGGAACAGACATTCGCTCTATAGACGTCATCTCGTCAGGAAATTTAAAAAAAAACACTGCAAATAAAGCGCAAGGCAGCTTAACCCTGGGCTTTGTCTTACAGGGAGCATTTTTACACATGTTCACTTCAAGTTTTGGAACTTTGACCATATTCAACATCTGACATTATAACATTAAGAAGCAGAATAAATCCCCTTTAAGTTAGTTGTCGGTGGTTTTACGTGATACCAATCATATCAGTATTCAGTTGCAGAGGACTTAACAAATGAGGAGAGCTTTTCCAGGAAATCATATTGTTGTCTGGAAGGTGCAGAGCTATGTGAGCTATGTTCATCTTAATAAAACATGAAACACCAGTTTTGCCAGAGATGCTGGAAAGGACTGATGAGGCCGTGTAATCCAAGTATATCCTGCATAAACAGCAGGTTATAAACAACCAGACTAACGTGTAGAGTTGCTTGTTGATTATTTTGTAGCTGCCCGGTGTGATTTGCATGTGATTTAATCTACAGTGAACGACTGTTGCAGATGTATAAACGTGTCTGTGCTGCTGCTTTTAGAAGCTGCAGGAATTTACTGAAGGAGAAACTTTGCATGCAGTATAAAGAAGCTGCGGATAACAGATTCTATGAGAATCACTTGTTCATTTAGAGATAAATCCAGACCGACGTCGTTCCTCTTATAATCGCATCAAACTGACATTTTTAATGCAGATTTAATCAGAGCTACTGATTTAAATGTTCAATTAAAATTCTTGAAATGTTTTGATAAATGCGGCCCATTTCCTCCAAGTATTTAGTTTGCCCTTGTTGACGGTGTCCTGACTGGTACCAGTTTGCTGTATTGAGCTTGAAATGAACCATGGATGGTCAACGTGCAGTTAAAAAGGCATGTGGCACTGATGGGATCCAAACATACAATATTGTTCAAATATTGTGTGCTAGTAAACAGTGGCAGAACATATTGATTAATGGGGCAGGTGCTTGCTGTGTTTGCATTGTTGTAAATTTTATTTGTGATGATTGAGACGTGTTGCAGTGAACGCAGTGCACCATCTTAAATCACCAGAAGCCTCTGACTCTTAGATGATGTGTGATCTTATTGATTAATCGTTGCAGCTCTAATCATCACAAGTACATTTTTATTTAAATATTTTAATATATAATAGTGTTATCCTTATTAAATATTATGTTTGTGCTAGTGAAGCTTTAAAAAAGAAACTCAAACATCACGTCTGTGCCAAAACAAGCTACAGGATCCAGCTGCGACGCTGCTGCGGTGTTCTCTGGAAACGTTTCAGAAGCGGAACATCTGTTCTTCAGTAGCCACATTTCTAATATAGTTCAGAGTTGTTTTTCCAACATTTTTCTCGTTTTACACACACATATATTGAATACACATTGGCATGTAATAATTTCAGTGTAGCTGCTTTGATAATCGACTCATGGTTGAAGTCATTTTTCAAACAAAAATGTCAAACAGTCCAAAGTTTCAGCTTCTTATTTGTGAAGATTAGTTTTTATGTGAGAGTAAACTGAATATCTTTGGATTTTGGACTGTTGGTTGGACAAAACTAGCAATTTGAAGATGTCACTTTGGGCTTTCGGAAAGTGCGGCGGATATTTTTCACTGTTTCCTGACAATTAATCAATAAAATAAACTTCAGAATAATCGATAATGAAATCATTAATCATTAATTGTAGGTCTAATGTCAATACAGCCGATCTCGCAGCACAGCATTTCATCAGATGATGTGGTCATAAAATAATTTTATCTGCAATGCAACAGCTTGGTAATGACTGCTGCTGTGTTAAATTTCTCACATGGACATTAAGGGTAATCTATCCAGTCTGGGATCTCATATTTCTTTCCTACTCCTTTTAGCTGCTTTGGGTCCACCAACCAAAGTGGAGCTCAAGCCTGCTGGAAGTGGCCTGGACATTTACATCTCTGACCCTCTGACCAGCACTAACCTCTCCATGAAGGAAAAGATTCCCGAGTTGTACTACGACATCGTCTACTGGAAATACACTGAGGACAAACGGGTAGGAAATGCTCCCCATTTAAGTCCAACTGCCTTTTTTTTGTCTACGGAAACCAAAAGGGTGAAATTTATATTTTAAATGCTTTGATTTCATGATGGCACCTCCTAGTTCGATCATCATTATTTCAACACAGGAAATCAGATCTTTGCATACAGCTGTAACGTGACGTTTTACCACAGGCAGAGCAGACGGTCGCACTGAGCCTGATTGCATCCTGTTACACAACACAAGAGCCACAGACTGTGAACAACAACCCGCATTAGCTTTCCTGCTAAAATCTCCTTCTTATCTAACTTACAAACATGAACACATGTCTTGTCCTGCAGCTTAGCTTGTTGAATGAGCCACCAAACAAACATTCACTGGGGAAAAGTGCACAAGACTTCAACTTGTGTCCTTGAATAGCCTTTTAATATATTCCCCTACGGCTGTTTGTATTAGAAGCCTTTTTGTTATGTATTGCATTTCCTCTCATACAGGTGCTTTGTGTAAAAACAGTGAGACGGATCCTCACAGACACGTTACAGCACGAGAAAGTACCCTACAAGTTTCTCATGTTCACACTTTCCAATTTCTCCAAGGTCCCAGCAGAAAAACCAGTGTGAATCACAGTGAAACCGAGTCCTACACTCACTAGTAGCCTTGTTAGAGCACCTGGTTTCTGTTATGTATGTTCAGCAGGGCGTATTGGTTTTGACATGTGCCCTGCAGAGGTGTTTCCTGTCAATGCTACAAGAGGGATGAATGTCATGTAAAAAAAGGTGCACGAGCTCCTCTCGGGTGCCTCGACTTCCTGCCAGTTGCTTTTATCTGAAGCAGTGAGCAGGTTAGTCACAAAACCTGTTAGACGAGGAACATCGTCCCAAAATAACCCACAGCTGACGCAGGTGTGACGATTATGTCAAATGACTTGGATGAATGCCCCGACATAAACAAAACATTATAAACATTGTCGTTACTGTAAAATAACAAGCCTGGAAGATTAGTATCATGCCAGTGTTTTAAAACAACATGTGCTGTAGGGTGACAAGTTTGAATATACAGTACGTTACAAAAAGAAGATTTAAATTTCTCAGCTGCAGACAGCAGATCGAGTCTTTGACTGTAGACCTTTGAGCCTCATCGTCTGTTTGTTGATCGTATTTGCTTTAAGGTCTTTTCAAAAGGCTTTAAAATCACATCACAGATATCTGAATGAGGATCAAAGGGAAAAACAAAGTCCTGTTTACATACTCTCACCGCCTCATGCCTGCAGTAGTTCGCAAAATTCATAAATGATTTAATTGTGTCTAAAATATAACTTATCTGCTGTTAATGTGCTTCACAGCATTAATCTCAGCAAACTGCCAACAGTCAGATAGATGAGGGAGGCAGATAATGGCAACAGGCCCGTCTGTCCAGACATTTGTGGTTTTCCTGATGCACCACAGTGACTCTAATGGACGTCTAAGTAGACGTGAATTCAATTTGTGTTGGGAAACCCCAGCAAGCCCAGGACATTTACTGCCTGTTCAGTATATGGTGTGGTGGGAGGAAAATGGTTAGTCATTAAATTGATTGAAATGCTGCACTGTAGAGCCTGGCTGTCTAACGGCATTTTCAAACCTATCATGTGTTTGTTCTGGTCCGAATCAGTGGATGAGTCGGACCGGGAACAAAATTTAATTACACATTTCTATCACGTCACTAACTAGTCGCCACAGTTAGAAAGGTTGTAGGAGCTTGTTGTCTTATTTAAAATGATCTGATACAAAAAGAGAATAGAATAAACAGTGGGAAACAGGGTTTTAAGGATGAGTGGACTCAGAAATATATGAGACTATTGAGCCTCATTTTGAATTAAACGCCTCTTGACACCAAACTTGTCAATTTTGAACAAAACTATCCCAAAAAGAACCCCAAAACTGAATCGTCGTGATGTCAAGAGTCCAGCAGAATAAATGTAAAATCAAACATTGTCAACAATGAATACAGTTAAGAACTCACTAGTGAACACTTACACCAGTGTCTTCATCTGGCCTTCACACCTTTTCATGCCCAAGTTTAAAGACACAGTTACACGACAAAGGTGTCACTTCTCCCATTAATACAGAAATGTTATTCATGTCTGGAGCTCTAGCGCTGAAATATCATCATGTAATGAAGCCTTTGATGCAGTGGAAATTTGTTTAGTGGACCTCTGAGACTCCTCTAAAGGGTGTCGGTGTGGTCGTTATGGTCCCAAACGAATCGCACCAAGGATGAAATCCAACCAGTCTGATTCAAACTGGACTAAACAGAGCAGGTCTGAAAACACCCTTAAACAGCAGGCTGAGGGATACAAAACACAGTAAAGAAAGGATCAAATTTTAGCCGATATGATCCATTAAAATATGCACAGAACGGCTGATACTGATTCTCAGGTTCCGCTTGGAGCATCTCTAATTATAATCATGATGTAGAAAGCGAAACGATCATCATTCATCAGTTCGTTCAACCACTTTAAATATTCATGAACACTGAGCAGTAGTTATCTTTGTGATTGAATAATGTCTTTATTTATTCATTCTGACATTTGATTCTGTCAGAGATCAAAACTTCAGTGTGCTGGCTCATGAATTAATGCAATGAGTTAGCCCTAAAGTTTAAATGACCTCTCTCATCTGTCTTTCAGGCCTCAAGAAACCACACATTGAACAGCACTATGAACGTGGTGACGCTGTCAGACCTGTTGGCTTGGACGTCGTACTGTGTGACCATCCAGTCACGCCACGACTACTACAATAAGAGAAGCGTCTTCACCACTCCCCAGTGCATGCAGACCGAAGGTAACACGTTTTTAAAATCGACAGATTTGACATTTGACTGGAAATGATCACAGACTCTGTCTTCTGGGAAATTGTGGTGGAAAGAAAACAAAGAATCCGTCACACTGTCCATCACTTTTTTTAACAACGTTTTAGTCAAATATTATAGAAAGTAGGTTCTCACCACACAGCAATATCCTCTAGGGACATAAGACTGTTTTCATTATTGATTATTTTGTCCATTAATCCACTGGTCAGGCCGGTACAGGAGAGATGTGTTCTCTCTTCTTTCTACCAGTCTGGAGAGAACAGCAATAGTCAAGATGAGAAGAAAAAAAGCTGATTTATGGTCTTTAAATCCTAGTCATACGGAAATTATTTTAATTTTGAAAGTCATCTGAGATAGAAGAAGCTGGCACAGACAACAGAGTTCATTTGATTACCAATACGTGTTAGTTTACATACAGTGTTAGATGCCAAAGAGTGTTCATTGTGTAGCTGGAGAAGTCTTCAGGACCGAAGATCAGGACCTCAGTTTGATCCTGGTTTAGCTTTAGGAAGCTTTTTTTTCATCCAGGGAGTTAAAACAGCGAGGATCACCGGGTTTCAGCGGGAGGTACAGCAGGGTATCGTCTGCATAACGATGGCAGAGGGAGACATCAAACTGGTTCACTGAAATAAGACATCCGTCCTCTTTCTCACATACTTCAGAGCGCTCTGTGCTCCTCTGGTTCAGCATCACTGACGATGTAAAACTTGAGATCTTGTCAGGACGTTGTGAGGCTCCTTACACGCCACAGGGGAGAAAATATGCTATTGTTTGACGGCACTTGACATCGATTCTCATTCCAGACGCTCCATGTCTGTCGAGTCAGACGGTCAACCGGATGATGTTGTGTTGTCTGACCCAGTAACGATGAGACACAAACATTGTGGAGTCCAACAAAGCAAAGATTTGTTTTCTGTTAGTCATCCTCAGCAGGAATCTGGCCAGTCTGTTTGAACTACTGTTGATCCCAGTTTCAGCTCCTGGACAGCAGCCATGACACACTTTGGCACAGAATATCAGAAAATAATTAAGCCGAGCCGCTAAAGGAATTTCATTTTTTGTAACATTAACTGTGAAACTACATCTGTTGTACTAGTTTGTACAACATGTCTCTGACACAGTCTCTGCTGGAAGACATTCACAGTGTTGCACTCGGTTGTTCACATGAAAGGTGACAGAAATAGTTGTGTAAAAAAAAATTAATGAATTAACGATTCAGTGTGATAGAGAAGGAAGTTCACACCCTACGCGGCTCCTTTCTAACCTCCGCACAGCTGTTCAATCACAGCGTAAAGTGGGTGTGAATGTCAGATCAGTTGTTTGAGAAAGTTACAGAAATCGTCGTACACAGCCTGAATCCCCAAATATGAACTAACATTTGTTTCATCAGCGTTAAAAACTAAAATGCCAGAAGAGTGAAGTGTATTAGATTGTACGTGTCACAGATAACAAAGAACAATGCAGGGAGCTGTAACCTCCAACATTTATGTCTCTTATGTTTGCATATGACCACCTGAGGGTATGTACATTAAGAGATAACAACGGAAGAGATAACAACTATAGCAACTATATTTAACTCTGTGTGTGTGTGTGTGTGTATGTAAACAGGTCCTGTCCCGTGGTGGACGATCGTCCGGTACTTCCTGGGCTCTCTGATGATCTGCTTCCTGATTGTGCTGCTCATAGTGTACGTCTTCTTTCGGTGCTTCAAGACCGTCAAGTCAACATTTTTCCCCTCCGGCCAGCTGCCAAAACACTTTGAGGAGGTTCGCGCACACACACACACACACACACACACACAAAACTGTACAGCGGTAGAAGAAGTTCTGACATTCTTTACTTGACTAAAAAGTATCAATAAATAAATAAATGCGTAACGCTATAGAAGGATTGTCAGCAAATGAGTAGAAAAACTGTCCTTGTAACTTATTTTGTTGTATTGTTAGATTAATAATACTGAAGCATCAGTGTTTAAGCAGCATGTTACCATTTAGGCCAGTGGTTCCCAACCTAGGGGTCGGGCCCCTCCAAAGGGTCAGCAGATAAATCTGAGGGGTGGTGAGATGATTAATGGGAGAGGAAAGAAGAAAAAACAAAGTTCTGATACACAAATCTGTTTTCAGTTTTTGGACTTTTTCTCTAATCTTTGATTTTTGCTGAAATATTGGATCATTTGAACATTTATTGAAATGAAAGCATGTGAGAAGTTTAGAGGGAAAAATCACTATTTGGTGGAGCTGTTAACAACTCATAGACATGTGAAATGTGACCCCGACTACACACTGCTTTTTGTAAGACGTCAAAAGCCAAAAAGGTTGAAAACACTGGTTTCATCTTAACTATGTCTTGTGTCTGTCATGTTTTTTATGTCAAATCTTAACTCTGGAAAAAGTAGCAAGTAACTCAGCCATCAAATAAATGTAGTGAAGTAAAAAGTACAATAATTCCCTCTGAACTGTTGAGGAGTGAAGGTATGAAGTAGCATCAAATGTTAATACTTAACTCACAGTAGTACTTAAGTAAATGGACTTAGTTACTTTCCACCACTGCAACTGTTCTTGTTTCACTGTTTGCAGACAGATATTTACAATTCTGATATTTAATATATTAAATATATGATATTTTTGGTTTTATTGTCATAGTTTTGTCACAGTTGAATTAAAAGAAGCACAGAAATGTTTTTTGTTGCTGGTGAGACTGTCCACACCGTTGTTTACAAGTGACCAAATCATTTGTTCAGCATCAGAAATCGTAATTATTTATCCCTCTGAAGCTGATATATTCAATTCCACCAGAACAATCATCAGAGTCTCATCTCAGTCTCTCTTCTCTCCAGTATTTTTGTGACTCTCCGGCGTCGGACATCCCTCGCCTTCTCTCCCCGGATAAAGAAGCCGAGATATTGTGTCATAAGGTGACCATCTGTCCAGAGCCGGCGTTCCTGGAGATCCACGACCCTCCGCCTGAGGCCCTGCAGGAGCTTGCACAGGGCTTGGAACCAGACAGCAGGTTAGTTCATGTGTGATGTTTATGTTTACATAGCACAAGCGCATTTAAAAGGCAATAAATCATTACATTTTTAAAGGTTTTCTTATATTTATATGACTCCACCTGAATATCAAGTGTCCTCATGTGACTGTAATATTTTCCCGCTGATGTTTCCAGTGGCAGACACAGTCGTCAGGGCAGCAGCGGCAGCAGAGACTCTGGAGTTTACTCCACAGAGGGCGGCTCCGGCCTGCCGCAGACCAGCAGCGGTCAGTCCTCCACGGGGGCCGAAGACTCCTGGCAGGCCCCCATCAAACAGCAGGAGCAGGTGAAGATGCAGGACATGGCTCCAGAGCTCAAGAGTCAACGTCTGATGGCAGACGAGGGCGTTGTAGACGTGTGTGTCTGAAGGCACGCAAGCAGAAAAGACTTCTAGGTTTTGAAGCGGGGGATTGTGAGGTTTGTGGGAAAATGTGCAGCGTGCCTTTTTTTCCCTTCTGTCACTGTTAAGAGAGGAAGGCATCATGTCTGCTATAAAAAAAAATTACTAGAATGGAAAAAGGACCACTAGAAAACAAAAAAACAACAACTGTGACGGCACTCAGTGTCTCCAGGAAGCAGGAAGTTCTGTTAGTGCTGATTTACATGTGTTCTAAATTCCTCTCGTATTGTCTCCACGGTCTTAACCCTGCATTCATACCATGAGTGCTCTAATCTAACTGAATCTTATCTGTGTAGCAGTCTGAATTAATAATGGTTTTAAGGGTCAAATCATCTTTTTTTTATATTTTTTTTTACTGCTTATTGCTAAAATGAGCTAACACTGGTAGCTTACTGGTGCTAACTAGGTAGCGTTGTTTGAACATAAGCAGAAGTAAAACAAACTGACTGACTGAGGTTGACATTGACACCAACAATGGATGCGGTTGTTCTGAAAGCTCTAGTTGTAGTTCTAGAGAAGCGGGAAGCTTTGAATGGAGTCGACCTCCCACAGAAGACTGTGGTTACCTCTCACAAAACACCAGGACCTTAGGAGGAAACAGGGGAGCACTCACAGCATACCTGAACACTTCCACTACGGGAACTACCTGTTACCTTGAACTTCCCAAAACCTGAACCGTCGCGCAGTCGTAGATCAAACACGGTCGGTCCGGTCGGGAAGGCTCCGATGAGTTCTTAACAAGATCTTGATTTAGTAGCACATTCACAATACATGTCTCAGAATTTATGGAAGATTTAAAATGCCAAAATAAAAACAAATCAAACCATGAAATAAAGTGGAATGCATATACGATACACATTGTTATATGTATTTTCCTTTATATGTATGCATTTACTGTGTCATTAATAAATTAAAGCCGTATTTTAAAAGGATTATTGTTTACAATTATGTGAGGTGTGTTACCTTGTACTGTCTGTTTTCATGACAGACTTCTTCTGTAAATGGTAGACACACCGTTCATGCCAAAATTAAACTGATTAACAATCACTTATCAATGAAATTAACTAACCTTTTCTCATTTAATCCTGACACTGTGAATGCATACTTTAAAAAGGTTGTACATAGGGGGGGGGGACCCAAAAGTTACTGGAACTGTTTAAAAAAAAACAAAAAAACCTGTCATTATAAATCTTTCAGTAATGTCTTTCTATTCCTCACTTGTAACACTTGTCTCAGTGCTTCTCCCCTTCCTGTAGCCATCTTATGTCACCATGTTCAGAGCTTCCTGTGTTTCTTCCATGGTGGTGAATCTCTCTCCTTTCATAACCAATATTAGTTTTGCTAAGCTGTTGCTATACGCTACCTAGCAGCAGATCCTCTTAATTACACCCTACTCCTGGGTTATCAGTGGTTTCAGGGAATCTTTGGGTCCCCCCCCCCCTTTGTATAACAATATGTGTGTCGTATTTGACTTTACTTCATTGTTTGATTTGTTTTAATTAAGTCATTTTAAATCTTCCATACAAAGCATGTGCAGGACAGAAGAAACCAAAGCAGAACTGGGGACACCAGCTGTATATTAACACAAATACTGACCCAGTATAATTCGGACCTGACTCTGGTTCTGTGTCGGCTCCCCTTTAACCAAACTGCAGGTCACATGACAATCTGTTTGACCCACAATCATTTAGTGCCAGAAATAACTCTGAGACAATGACTAAAATTTTAAAAAAAGACATCAAGATATTTCTGTTCCGATCAGGAAGCATCAAGGACACCTGATACAGGAAGTGAAATACTTTTTCTCCCTCTGTGTTGAGCTGACTGGACTCCTCAGCCATGGTTAAACAGATCATTGGCTGCCGGCCAGAAAGCAGTGAAAGGTTGCGGTGTTAAAGTTGTCGACATCGCGTCTTTGTCTACAGGAAACTATCACACGTGGTCGGACCTGCTGAGACAATGGCTTGTTGTGTGAATCCACAGCAGATACTTTACTGTATTAAGATTCTTATCTGTGTGGCATGGAAACCATATAAAAGGTGCTTTCAATGTAAAGATCTTTCTTTTAAATACATTTTGCAGCCTTTTTTTTCTAAAGTCCCACTTCATGTTCAAAGACACACGAGGGCTTTTTGCACACTTGCGAGGTGCAACACCTTTCACCGCTGTGGTTTTAAAGAGTACTGACACGGACGACATTCTCACAAGTTAAAAAAAAAAGAAGATTTAAGAGTGAACACAGGGTATCTGCAGGAATTCAGTTTCCTTTAAAAAAAAAAGGCCTTAGGAGCTACTAAAAAAATATTTAAAATATTTTCTCTTGCGTGCAATCAGCTGTATGTTAGTTCTAAAATGTTTTGTATCCGATTGCGAGCTGTCAGGAGGCGTCGAGTAAAAGTATCATTATAGTCTCATAATGAGTGTTTTTAGGATGAACTTAAATGAATTAATGTTTTTTTTAATTGGTTAATCCATCCATCCATTTTCTGCCACTTATCCAGATATCCCAGCTGCATTGATTTAATTATATTGTTAGGAATTATTGTTCTATACTGCTGGAAAGTACTGAAAAAAAATGTGATATAATTATAATTAATTCTAGGCCAGACCGTCCCTGCTGGTTTTCCATCATTCTTTCATACTTTAGCCGATATGATCGTGAAACCGGTATTAAATTATATTCTGCGTGGTCTTAAAAAGGCCTTGAAAAGTCTTTAAAGTTTCCCTCCAGTCAAAAACATGTTTTTCTTTCAGCTGGATGTTTGTTTTTACTTTCATGTGCCGAAGGAGGAAAAGTTTCTCTGAGCTCTCCTTAAATCTCAGCTTAACATGATCTGTGACATCACAACTAGTCTGGAGCCAATCAGGTTCCAGTATACTTAGTGTGTAACTTAGTGTGATGTGGAAACTTGAAGTCTCCAGTGCAGAAAAAAAGCAAAATATTTACATATTCAAAGATGTAGGATTTTTCAATGAGAGAGAATTTCTTACTAGCTAATTAAACTTTTTTTCAGTAACAAATTATTAGTATTTACATAATGTCTGAAAACATGTCTGGAGAAGATCTTTAAATGTAACGTAGCAGAAAGCGTGACATCCTGCCAGTGTGTTATTTCCATGTTTCTATGTCCCCTTTAAACTGGCCTCCACCATCCGAGCGCCGGTCAGAACGATCAGTACACGTTCCCTCCATACATGTGAATGTTTCTTCATGTAAATACTGTATATACACAATATACTGTATGTCATCAGCTATTTCAGGCAGTGCTGGTCGTTGCCAGTTAAGCGTAAAACCTACTGACAGACATATTTCTATCGTTCAACATTTTGCTGAAAAAAATGTGTCGATTAGAAGAACTTGAACGGAGAAATTTACTGTAATCAGGGTCGTCTGACCTGAACACATTTCTGTTGACATCCAAGACAGCTAGCGTAGCACCTCACGTTATAGCTGTTATGTAATATTCTGATAGTAAAGTACTAGCTTGGTATTCACAGTTGATATATCTAGGTAATATTACAGAGAAATGTTTGTAACAGGGTAATAAGTCAAAAATAAAGAGCAACCCCCCCCCAATCAAGCGTGAAAAACGTAGAGCCAGTGTTTGGTTTGTCCATTCTGGGCTACTGTAGAAACATGGCGGCCTCTGTAGAAGAGGACTCGCTCCCTCTGTAGATATAAAGCTCATTCTAAGCTAACAAAAACACAACAATTCTTATTTTCAAGTGATTATACACCAATTACTTAAGAATATTATATTCCATTTCTGCAAAGTCTGTCCTGCCAGACGCAGATAAATTCTACACACTGCGCCTTTAAGGCTCATCATGATGTGAACGCAGCCTTTTTAGTTTCTGTGCAATAACCGTGAATCAGGGCTGGAAAATGCAAAACTACTTGTTTCTACTTTCATTTCATGGTAATATCAGATTAAAGCAAACATCAAATGATTACCTGAAAACACTGGTGGAAGTTTCTGTGTAGGTGCTGCGTCTGTGCATCATTATTACCTTTTCACTCTGTTACAAACACGTCTTTAATACTAGATATACTCATTGTTATTCCGAGCTATGACCTGTTATTACTATAGTAATTCCCGTTATCAGAATATTACCTTATTGTTACTGAGCTGGTGAAGTGCTACTGAAATGTCCCCGCTTTAAACATTTTCCATCCACTTTCATGCTTCTTCTGAAAACTTCTGTCTGAAACAAAAAAAGAAAAGAACGAGTTAGGGATGAGTGTTTCTTTCTTTTTATTTTTCTATTTCTCATTTAATCATTGTAAACTGTCAATATGAACTCATTCAAATAGAAAAAAATACTAGTAGTCGCTGTTATTAAGTGTGTGTTTCTGTCTTTATTCTTCCATTTATGATTCTTATAGAATCTTGATACATTATATTACTTTTGTTTTTATGATTTATTTTATTTGTATCAAAGATGTTTTTCATTGGAGTTGTGTTATTTCCACCCCCAGGACATTTGTTTTATTCCTATAACAGAACTTGTATTGGTTATTCTTGTATATTTATCTAGATTATTCACATTTATTCTGTCTGCATTATATTCAACAACAACAAAAAAAAAAAAACAACAGAAGCTTTAAGCCTTTTTGTGAGTAGAAGCAGCAGGCGGAGGCGTGTCTCTGCTCTGTGTAGAGTTTATTAAACCAGTCTCATCTGCTTTATGACAACAAATACAAAAACGCCTTTTTTCCTGAAGCTGCAACGCCGGGATGTACGAGTGTTGAGGCAGCAAGCGTGGCACAAAAAAAAGAAACGAACGACGTAAAATCCCAACTAAATAAATATGAATTTGAGGCATAAAAATCATAAAAATTTATGAGACTTCAAATCCGTCGACCGTGTGATCTGAAGCTAAACAGCTGCTGCCTCAACATCTCGCCCGTCACTGTTTGTTGCCTTGTCTGTTGAAACTGTATATAAGCGTATTGTGAAACGCTGTGTGTACTGGTGAGGTGAGTGTGCACAAAGCAGTGGTGATGTCAAGTGTACGTCTCACATCCAGCAACTACTTCATCTACAGCAGCCGTGTTAATGGACAATCATTCAAAATAAAGAAATAACCTCCAATGCTGAACTTTGGTGTCAAGATTACTTTACTGCACACACACACACACACACACACACATTTCCAGACTGCTGCTGGTTTTCCATCATTCTTTCACACTTTGGCTGATATGATTGTGAAACTGGTGTTAAATTACATCCCAGTGTGTCTTAAACCAGCAGTCAGGTGTCTATAGTAACAGTGAAAGAGGTTTTCCTCGCTGTAATCATTCCTTCTGTTCATACTGGATATTTAAAGATCCTTCAAATGTGCTTTTTAATGGAAGTGATGGAGGATAAAATCCACAGTGTGTCCACACAGTCATTTAAAAGTTGAAGTGAAGCTTATATGAGGCTTCAGCAGTCTGAGTTAGTCATATCAAGTGGATATCTGACACATTTACAGTCTTTTTAGCATCAAATTCCCTCTTTGTGTTTCCTCGGACATGAAGAAAGTTTTGTTTTTGTTTTGTGTGATTAACTATTAAGATTATATTTACTTACAAAACAAGACAAAGCATGGACACAGGTGGAAGGCCCAGAGGCAGGACAGATAAATGAAAGAGGCTTTAATCATCAAAAATGCAAGAACAGGTTTACAGGTAGGTAATATGTTTAGTTTAGTGTATTTCATTTAAGAATGAGATTGATTCATTGGTTGGTTGTTATGTCCGATGGATGATGTCACTTTGCCCGTTAGTAAGAGAGTCTAACAGAGTTATTCATGAGACATCTGTTAGGATCAAAAGGCATGGCATTAAAATTAGGTTCGACTTTAAAGGGAACATTTTCCACTTAACGGAAGTGGATTAAATTATTTATGTGTTACTCATTTAATAAGTTTATTAGACTTAATTACAGCACTGCGAGCTGCTCAGATAGCCTGGCGGCCTTTTGATATTAAAGAGTTAAGTCTGACTTTGTTTATGGACAAACAGCCACTACAATTATACTATAATCAATATTTTTAGTTTGGACTCAGACAAAACAGGTCACCTTATACTGTAGGACATTTCTTACAGTCTTCAGATGTTTTGTAGATCAAATTATTAATAAAATTAATCATTAGTTGCAGCTCTACTTTAAAGTCTGCTCTCTCCACGTTTAACAAATCAAGATATTCCTCCAGACTTTCACTTATTGCGAAACAACAGTTTACTGTCCTTCCAGTTTATTAAAACTATTTCCTTCAATGAGAAATATGTGAGATTTCTGCAGCAGTTCAGTGGAAGTGATACTACCAGAGTAGAAAAACAGATGATCCACAGACGTCACTGTGAAAAACGTTTTCTATGGAAACCAAACAAATAGCTTTGAAAAGGTTACTAATACCACTTTTTACAGGTGTGTCTTAAACCAGCAGTCAGGTGTCTATATGAACAGTGAAAGAGGTTTTCCTGACTGTAATCATTCCTCCTGTTCATACTGGATATTAAAAGATCCTTCAAATGTGCTTTTTAATGGAAGTGATGGAGGCAAAAATCCACAGTGTGTCCACACAGTCATTTAAAAGTCTCTGTGAAGCTTCTATTCAGCTTCATCAGTCTGAGTTAGTCATATCAAGTGGATATCTGACACATTTACAGTCTTTTTAAGCATCAAATTCCCTCTTTGCGTTTCCTCGGACAGTGTTTCCCTGTTGAGCTGCAGGTGGAAGTATAGTAACAAAAAGAGGGACTTTGGCACTAAAAAGACTGTAACGTTGAAAGATATCTACTTGATTTGACTCATTTGGACGCTGAAGTTTCATATTAGCCTCAGATAAACTTTTAAATACATTTTTTTGTCCCCCATCACTTCCATTGTAAGGTCATTATGAAGGGATCTTCTAATGGTCAGTATGAACAGGAGGAATGATTACAGCAAGAAAAAAAACAAACAGGTTTCACTGTTCATTTGGGCTCCTGACCATTGACCGTTGATTTAAGACAGACTTGAATAAATTGTCTCCTTTAATGAACACTGCACACAGCAGAGGACTGACAGTATTTGTCAATTTCTCAAGAAGCAGCAGATGCCTCTGGCATGATGACTGTACTTTACTGGTTGGCATTCCTTTACCTCCCACGATTTCCTATAAGTCATAATGGAAGTAAAATGAAAAGCAAAGGAATGTATCTATCAGACAAAAATCTTATTTCTCCAAACATGACAACAACTTCACTGGAGTTCGAGTCTCACTGTGGACTTCAACATCCTGTTGAAGTGGAGGACTTGACCCTTGACTCTGCAGACTAAAGACTTTAAATCGACTCTCACACACTTTCTCTCTTTTCCCAGTCGCTCCTTCTACGCTTCTCTGTTACATGATGAATCTGAGATCACAGTTTATTCAAGTTTCAATGAGAAAATGAATTCTGTGACATTAGAGACGCATAAAATATGAAGTGTGACGTGAGCGTTCAGGTTAAGTTCTGCTTTCTCAGGACAAAGAACACAGAGAGTTATCTGATGCATGTGATCGACTCAGACATTCAAGGTCCATGTTAGTATTAACAAATGATGACCATAAAACACAGAGGATGTGTCTACCACTGCAGCTTGACTGTGTGCAGTGTAGAGAAGGAGAATGTGAGACTGTAAAATGATTCCAGGAAATAAAAATCCTCCTGTAGCGTCTACTGATGATAAATGTCGCCCTCTGCTGTCAAACTGGAGTCTTGTTTGTTTGTTTTTTCTCTTGCTGTCTGCTTTTTAATGAAGAAGTGTATTAATTTAATAAATTAAGTCATCACTGGCGGAAAGTAACTAAGTTAATTCACTCAAGTATGGTACTTAAGTACAATTTTGAGGTTCTTGTAGTTATTTACGTAGCATATAAGAACAGGAATAATAATAAAAATAAAAACTAAACTAAAAGAAGCAAGGAAAATTAATAGATTAGATAAAAATCTGTTGTATTACTACTGTTTTATTGTTTGTTCTCATACTAGAGGTATTTATGACTCAAGAACAGATGAAAAAAATGGTTTTGCTTTTTTTTTTTCATGTGTGAAACAGGTGAGAGAAAAAAAAAGTTTTCTTCCAGGTGACGAAAGAAAGAAATGACAGTAATGTTACATAACTCGCTAACACACATTATACTGTATGTAGCTTGTGTTTTATGAAGGACTGAAGCTGCCAAAATCAAAAATAAATAAATAAATGAAATATTAAAGAAAGAAATGTAGAAATAAAATGCCCAGTTATCAAATAAATGTGCAGGTAAATTTGAAAATAAATAAATACAATTAATTTATTTGAAAAATTATTTGTTTTCCATATTCACTTACTTGTATATTTATTTCCTCATTTATTCTTTTATGTTTACATTTATTTCTGTTTTCATTTATTCCTGTATTTCTTGTTTTATTTTAATACATAAAATTATAATAATGCATAATAATAATAATAAAGTTTCCGTCCTTCATAGTGTTTAGGCTGCATGGAGACATTAAAACAAATGCTTTCAGTCCTATTTAACCATGAGGCTGTGTGTGTGTGTGTATATATATAATATATATATATAAACAAACCTGACTCTGACAGGTTATACAATCAGACTGCTTGGCCTATTTACATCTCTTGCTATTTGAATAAAGTTATGACGAGCTGACAAAGACTCTAAAACTGTAACAAATGATATTTGTAGTTTATTCTTCTATATACAGTACTGTGCAAAAGGTTTTAGGCAGGTGTGAAAAAATGCTGTAAACTAAGAATGCTTTCAAAAATGGAAGTGTTAATAGTTTATTTTCATCGATTAACAAAATGCAGTGAATGAACAGAAGAGAAATGTAAATCAAATCAGTATTTGATGTGACCACCCTCCCCATAGTTCTTCTAGGTACACTTGCAGTTTTTGAAGGAACTCGGGTGGTAGGTTTGTTCCAAACATCTTGGAGAACTAACCACAGATCTTCTGTGGATGTAGGCTTCCTTCTGTCTCTTCATGTAATCCCTGACAGACTTGATGATGTTGAGACCAGGGCTCTGTGGGGGCCAAGCCATCACTTCCAGGACTTCTTGTTCTTCTTTACCTCGCGTGTGCGCCTTGTTCCGGCTCCGATTCGCGTTTGCGCCGTCCTCTGCACAGCGGCCTATTCCACCGGGAGCGTGTCAGAAGCGGAGCGTCTTCACTGCGGGAAGCCATCCGCCGTTTAAAGTCAGTTGCACTCCTACTACAGTAATTACAGCAGCTTAGTCAAAGCTGATAAGGTTCCTTAAGGCTACCGTAATTACTGCAGTAGCAGGGCAACTAAACTGCCCAATTTTGTCAACGTGCTCAGCTTTCGTTGATTTGGTCATTTTCCTTGATTATTGTGCTTCTACTATGGTTAAGTAGGCTACGTAGTTAAATGGCTTCTTTGATCGTTTGTTTTAATTGCGTTTATTGTTGATATACGACCAGGAGTCTGCGTTGGGTGTTTTATTTTGAAAATTGACCGGATGCTCAATGCTGTTCCGTGTCTGTGACTTCCTGCCGAGCTCGGTCTGCTCTTTGCTGCTTGTCCCCCGTAAAAAAAAATAGACGATGCACCTGTCTTTAGCGCAGCGGAGCGGAGAGACGCTTCAACGTTTGCCCGCGTCTTTGCGCTTCTTCGTACAGCACATCTTGAAACCCCAGTCTGCTTTGAAATCTTTGTCTGGGAAAGACCTCGCTGATGCAGTATAACTACCTGCTCAGTCTTGCCATGGTGTATGACTTCCACAACCTTACCTTGGTAGCAGAGTTTGGCTGTTCCTCACCCAGTTTCAAGCCTCCTACACAGCTGTTGCTGTCTCAGTTAATGACTGTTTCAACCTACATGTCAAATTGATGATCATTAGCACCTGTTTGGTATAATTGGTTGATCATACACGTGACTATAATCCTACAAAATCCTTGACTTTGTGCAAGTGTACCTATAAGAATTGATGCTGGTTTGAAGGCAAAGGGTAGTAACACCAAATATTGATTTGATTTAGATTTTTCTTTTGTTCGCTCAATTTGCATTTTGTAAATTGATAAAAAATAAACAATTATCATTTATATTTTTGAAAGCATTCTTAGTTTACAGTATTTTTTCACACCTGGCTTAAACTTTTGAACAGTACTGTATCTGTAGTTTATTCTTGAAGACGTGTATTTTTCTTTCCCCATAATCGACCACTAGATGGCAGTCGATTAACAAGTTATCCAGTCATGTGACTCTGACATGAGGCTTTATTACTTTGTCTGCAAACTTCTGTCCTCCTTATCATACATGTTGAAAGGTAATTAGTGATTTAATTTAATTTAATAAGTACAGTTTATTTAGGTGAGATTCATGCACATTGATTAACATTTCTTATATATTTAGTGCAAGAAGATATAGACACATTTGTGTGAGATTTGTGTGAGATAACAGTCACAAAGTGCTTCACAATCAAAGAAATAAAATCAAAATAAATAAAAACAAAGACACCAGATAAAATATAAAGAATAAAACATAAAATATACAAGATGAGCAGACCACATACTACCCAAACACAGGTGGGTTTTTAGTCCACAGTATCCAAAGACCTAAAGCTTACTGGGAGACTATTCCAAAGCTTACAGGCTGCCGACTGAAAAGCATCATCTCCCCGAGTCTTAAAATGTGTACGAGGTACACTAGGTACACGAGGTACAAAGCCCTGGATGGAGGACCTAAGAGCTCGGTTTGTGGTGTGGGGGTGCAGAAGGTCCGTAATAGACAGTAACCCTCAAAGACCTTCGGCCAGCGTCTTTCAGAGGCTGTAGTGGGCTCAGTTTTAAAGCCAGTGAAGATACTGGTATCATATGAAACTAAGACCTAAAGCATCCACTGGTACCAAACATGTCATGATAGCTTGTCTGGAAGGAAGCTAAATAACTCCTTCTGTACAAAAAATGCATTTAAAAGTTGATGTGAAGCTTATATATTCAGCTTCATCAGTCTGAGTTAGTCATATCAAGTGGATATCTGACACATTTACAGTCTTTTCAGCATCGAATTCCCTCTTTGTGTTTCCTCGGACAGTCCTCCTTTTTGCACAGAAGGAGGACTGTGGATTTTGTCCTCCATCACTTCCATTGTAAGTGCATTATGAAGGGATCTTCTAATGGTCAGTATGAACAGGAGGAATGATTACAGCAAGAAACACATGTTTCCCTGTTCATTTGGGCTCCTGACTGTTGTTTTAAGACACACTTGAAATATATTGAACCTGTCTTTAAATTCTCTCTTCTTTGGTGCCAAAAACAATAATTGCAGTTTTATCCTTTTTAATTAAAGAATGTTTTGATTATCCAAGTATTGATTTGCTCAGTGCACTGTTTCAGGTGATCTATTCTGCCATGCTCACTGGGTGATAATGCTATGTAGATGTGAGTGTTGTCAACATAATTATGGCACATATTATGAGACATACATATTATGTAACTGTCTTTTTATGTGCTCTTTCTTCTTTATTTCATTCCAAACTTCAGACATGATTCATTATTATGTAAGAGCTCAACCTTTTTGCCAATTATATTAGAATTAAATTAGAGAGATTTGTGACTCATAGAATTACACTGAACACAGACACTGCCATGCTTCCTTGGAAAACTATAATATTTCGCAATTGAAGACGTGAAAACCAGTAAATACTAAAAGTAGTGGTTTGGTCCCTCTGACTGATATATTATTATATATGACATCATTAGATTATTAATAGTGAAGCATCAGTGTTAGAGCAGCATGTTACTGTTGTAGCTGCTGGAGGTGGAGCTAGTTTACACTACTTTATATACAGTTAGCTAGTTTAGTCCAGTGGTTCCCAACCTAGGGGTCGGGCCCCTCCAAAGGGTCAGCAGATAAATCTGAGGGGTGGTGAGATGATTAATGGGAGAGGAAAGAAGAAAAAACAAAGTTCTGATACACAAATTTGTTTTCAGTTTTTGGACTTTTTCTCTAATCTTTGATTTTTGCTGAAATATTGGATCATTTGAACATTTATTGAAATGAAAGCATGTGAGAAGTTTAGAGGGAAAAATCACTATTTGGTGGTGTCGTGAGAAATCTTCAGATGGGCCAGTAACTCTTCAGGTTACTCACAACTTAGCATTAAACTCAAAATTTATAAGAAAGACAGTCAAAGAATACACTAGAAGCTGGTAAAGAAACCTAATGTAAAATCATAAAACATCATATTATACACTGTTCACAATCCCTCCTATTGTGGAGATTATTTTCTGGACTCCACCCCCAGATAGCAAATATGCTTGTGGCCCAGATCCAGCCCACACCCAACACTATCTGCACTTTCATCCGGCCCACATACCGCATGGAACGATGGCATTTGGGCGTTCCGCTCCTGTTTCCCATCTGGGCCACAAGCAAGCCCTAAACCAGATTTTGATTTGAGATACTGGGGCCATATTTGCTATTTTACATGTGGGCCATTTTAAGCTCATGTCCATGTTGTCCAGGCCAGAAGGCCAGCAGTGCAGCATCATTGCCTGAAGTGGCCCACTTCTATATGCTATCAGGACCTTGTTTTTTTAATCATATTCAAAACTATTTTGTCATCATTGCTGAGTTCATTAGTGACCTTCTCTCTAACTTCCTAGGAGCTGTCTCTTATTAACATAATGTTGTTTTTGCACACTCATTGGCACATTCGTTTGATCATGAGAAGGCAGTTTCCACCTCAGTGGAGCTGTTAACAACTCATAGACATGTGAAATGTGACCCCGACTACACACTGCTTTTTGTAAGACGTCAAAAGCCAAAAAGGTTGGAAACCACTGGTTTCATCTTTAACAATGTGTTGTATTTTAAAAGCTTGTTATATTATCCATTGTGTCAAATCTTCATCTGAAAAGTAACTAAAGCTGTCAAATAAATGTAGTGGAGTAGAAAGTACAATATTTCCCTCTGAAATGTAGTGAAGTACTTAGTTACTTTCCTCCACTGGTTTCCGACATGTTTAGCTACTAATAACTATGTTTAAACTTGAATTTACGGTAAGACGGATCCTCTGTTACCGGTTTAACCACAAGACCCGACATGAATAATACTAATAGCAGTTTGATGAATCATACGTGATGTTCGAGCACCGACATGACAGGAAGCTTTAAAATATTGTCAAATAAATGTAGTGGAGTAGAAAGTACAATATTTCCCTCTGAAATGTAGTGGAGTGGAAGTACAAAGTAGCATCACATGGAAATACTCAAGTAAAGTACAAGTACCTCAAAATTGCACTTAAGTACAGTACTTGATTATATAGTATACTCAGCCTTCTTGCCACTGCTGCTGTTACTTTGTACTTTTATATTTTAGTACTTTCTAAGATTTATACTTTAAAAAAATATTTAAAGTATTTATTATTATTATCTAGTATTTTCAGTATTTTTTCCATTCTTTGTGCAATTTAATGTGTGCTGTCAAGTAAAGTACAAGTAGAAGTATCTCAAATTTGGATTTATGCACAGTACTTGAGTAAATGTGCATAGTTACATTCCAGAATCAGAATATATCAGAATCAGAATCTGATTTATTCACCGAGTAGCAAGTACAAGGAATTCAATGTGGTCCAGATGTCAACAGAAAAAGCAATAAACATGAACACTAAACAATAAACATGAACACTAAACGATAAACATGAACACTAAACGATAAACATGAACACTAAACAATAAACATGAACACAAACATAACAGTGTAAGAAAGAGAGAGATTATGTGTAATGGAGGTGGACTGTGTGCTTGTATATTAACATGATAAAAAAAAACTATGTGTGTGCAAAAAAGCAGAATATAAATAGAATGAAGTTAGACAAGTGATAGATAAATGTGTATAGATGTACAAAAGCTATATGTGTGCAGCCTGTATTTGTACAGTTAGCAATTAAAAGATCAAGTCTTTATGCATCTACACAGTGCAGGACAGACAGACACAGTGTTCACAATATTAAAGAAATGAGATATGGAGGGGAAGTGGAACTGGTTTGTTTACAGTCTTCTACTCCCCTTATTAAAGATGACTATCGCCTAGGGAAAGACACTGTGGAGGTATTATTATTATTATTATTATTATTGTTGTTGTTGTTGTTGTTGTTGTTGTTGTTGTTATCATTATTATTATTATTATTATTATTATTATTATTATCATTATTAATAGAGGTGATGGGCCCTTCAAGGTGGCCGTTTTAGGAAGTTTGCTGCTACAGCTCAACCCAAGAACTCCCCCGTCCCTCCCATCAACATTCCGCGAAGACCCGCCCTCTTCTGCCTCTGATTGGCTAGTGCTCGTTGCCTTCGTTGTTAGATTGGTTACGTTTAGTCAGGAAGATTTAGATTGGTTGGGCAAGAATATCAGAGCCAATCAGAGGCGGAGTAGGGCGGGTCTTCGCAGAATACGGGTGGGGGAATAAAGTAACGCCTATTGGCAACACTCAGAGGGGGCGGACGTAAGTTCCCGATTGTATTCCCAGACGGGTTTTGGGGAAGTGACATAGATGTCAGTGAATGCGTGAATAGTTCTACAGCAAACGGATTATGGCTGCAAAGGAGAGAAGTCTGTTAATGTGAAATGACGTTTTCACAATGGTTATCCTCTTGCTCTTGTTTAACGTCGTCCGAGGTAACGTGACAGTTAATTATCCGTTTTTAGCTAACCGAGCTGTTCTGTGCTAGTTATGAAGCAATATCTTTCCTGTGTGTGTGTGTGTGTGTGTGTGTGTGTGTGTGTGTGTGTGTGTGTGTGTGTGTGTGTGTGTGTAAAACACCATAAAAATGAAAGCTAAGCCAACGGTAGCTAAAACCTTTCACACAGGCCATGAATTTAAGCGCTAAAGCGAGTCTTTTCTCTGTTATGGTAAAGCTAAATGTTAGATTAGCCAAACTCTGTTAATAAAACTCATATTTTAAAGCTGCCTGTCGGTGTTCGAACATCACGTAGGATTCATCAAACTGCTATTAGTATTATTCATGTCGGGTCTTGTGGTTGAACCGGTTACAGAGGATCCGTCTTACGGTAAAACCAAGTTGAGACATAGTTATTAGTAGCTAAACATGTCGGAAAGTACTCCACTTTATTTCAGAGGGAAATATTGTACTTTCTACTCCACTACATTTATTTGACAGCTTTAGTTACTTTTCAGGTGAAGATTTGACACAATGGATAATATAACAAGCTTTTAAAATACATTTCAATAAATGTTCAAATGATCCAATATTTCAGCAAAAATCAAAGATTAGTGAAAAAAGTCAGAAAACTGACAACAGATTTGTGTATCTGAACTTTGTTTTTTCTTCTTTCCTCTCCCATTAATCATCTCACCACCCCTCAGATTTATCTGCTGACCCTTTGGAGGGGCCCCGACCTTTTACTGTTTTTATCTTTTACTTCTTTTACTTTGTGGTAGGATTTTTCATGCAGGACTTGTAGTCTCACTTGTAGTGGCGTATTTTTATATTGCTGTATTGGTACTTTTAATGCAGAAAAGGATCTGAGTACTGCAGTTGGTGACATGGATTGCACGTCTTCAATTGTGAAATGTTTAAGTTTTCTAAGGAAGCACGGCAGTGTTTAGTGTGATTATATGAGTCACAAAATTCAAAGTACTTATGTGTAATTTAATTCTAATGTAATTGGCAAAAAGGTTGAGCTCTTGTGCAATAATGGACCGGAACTGATCAATCCTTAGAATAAATATTTATTATAAAACAGGATCAGTTCAATGTAGAGTTAAAACAACAAACAAAGAGAGGAAAGAGGTTTGAAAAAAGAGTTTATTCTAAAACTAAACTCTGGCTGCCACTAATGATGATTTTTTATTATCGATTAATCTGCTTATTATTTTCAAGATTAATCAATTAATCATTCGGTCAATAAAACACCAGAAACTGGTGGAAATCATCCATCACAACATCCTGGAGTCCATGGTGACATCCTCAAATGTCTTAATTTGTCCAACTGAAAGTCCAAAATATTAAATTCACAGTAATGTAAGATCAAGAAAAGCAACAAATTCTCACATTTAAGAGTCTTAAACCAGAGAATATTTGACATTTTTACTTGAAAGATTCCTTAAATGGTTATTGGATTATCAAAAAAGTTGCCGATTAATTTTCTATCTATCGATTAATTGATTAATAATTGCAGCTCTAGTCTATTCTGAAACATACAGGTAATTAATGTAAAGACGCTCGGAAATGTGTACAAAAGCTGTGTGTTGATAATTGTTGACAGTAGTTGTTGAGATTGATCCAATAACAGTTGCAGGAAAGACTTTTGCTTGTAGTCCTGTCCTCATGATGTCCTGTCTGTTCACAGCACTGCCTGAGTCACTGCCGCCGCCGCATGTTGACAACTGGCAGCTGACTTGGACTCCTGGCACCCAGGACAGAAACGTGAGCTACAGCGTCCAGTACAGTACAAGGTGAGGTCACATGGTTATGTTTAGGGCTGCAATAACGATTATTTTCATTATCGGTTCATTTGTTCATTATTGATTAGTCGATTGGTCTGTAAAATGTCAGAAAACAGTGAAAAATGTCAAGATGCAACCTTAGATGTCTTGTTTTGTCTGACTGACAGTTCACGATCCAAAAATAATCAGTTTACTGTCGTAGAGAACTAGAGACACCAGAAAATATACATTAATATTGTATTATATTCATTTGAAAGACTGGAATTAGTGAAATTTTGCCTTTTTTCCCATCTAAAAAAAATTACTAAAAATTATTATTATAATAATTATAACTTTCCTGTCGATCGATTAATCTTTGCAGGTCTAGTTGTGTTTTTCATATTAATCCACACACTGATCCTGACAAACCTGAACATCTGAATGTATATCAGGCAATTATTTCATTATGCAGCTTTCTCCTGTGTAACATCTTGTTTCTGCTGATAGCAAATATATTTATATAATTTTGTGCCAATGCAGCTCACAGCTTTCTCGTTGTTTCTGTTCCTTGTCTTCAGCTTTAGGGACAAAAAGCCAGTGTGGGAAAACGTGGAAGACTGTTTCCAGACGTCTTTGAATTCCTGTAATGTCAGTTTCACCAAAGCTAAAGAAAGTGATGGCTGCGTGATGCTGCGAGTGCAAGCAATGAGAGACGAGCAGGCGTCAGAACAAGATGCTTGTAGCACACACAGTAAGAAACCCAAGACTGGCCAGGTCACCAACCCTAACCCCGACCCCCTAACCCTTAACCCTGACCCCTTAACCCCTAACCCCTAACCCCTAACCCTGACCCCCTAACCCTAAGCCCGAAACCCTTAACCTTGACCCCTAACCTGGACAGGTGGACAAGAAGCTCTAGATATTTGCACAACAACAGTTTTTGATGCTTTGTTATTGTTTTTCATTACATGCTAGAGCTGCAACGATTATTTGATTGGTTGCCAACTATTAAATTAATCACCAACTATTTTAATTATCGGTTAATCGTTTAGAGTCCTTTTTTTAAAAAGAAAATTTCCAAATTCTCTGATTCCAGCTTCTTACATGTGAATATTCTCTGGTTTGTTAAGTCCTCTATGACAGTAAACTGAATATTTTTGGGTTGTGGACATAACAACATTTGAGGACGTCACATTGGGGTTTTGGGGAAACAGGAATCTTATATTTTATGGACCCAACAACTGATCGAAAAAATAAATGACTGATTAAACTATAAAGAAAATAATGGTTAGTTGTTAATTTTAGTCCTGTCAGTACGTTCAATAAGTTCATTCCTTCATACACGTAGCCATTAAAAGTACAACAACAAATCTATATTTCTGTTGGTCAGCATTTTTCTACCTACGTTTCCAGTGGAGACAAAACCACTCGAGTGTTGGAGAAATACAGCAGGAAGCTGCAGACGAGAACAAGCTGGCACAGAAAACAAAATCAGCACGATACAGGATACAAAGCTGAATGAAAATATAGTCAGAAAATAAAGATAATAATAATAATAATAATAATAATAATAATGATAATGATAATGATAATGATAATAATGATAATAGCACTCAGCATAGAGCTGCTCTGATGGATTCATAGTTTTTACTAGGGATGCACGATATTATCGGCTCGTCATCGGTATCGGCCGATATAAGCTCTAAAATGAAATATCAGCATCAGCCCGAAATGAACATTTTCTGCCGATTATGAGAGGCCGATTTGTCGCCTTCTCCTCCGCCGCCTGACTGTGCTTCCCTCCACGGACTGTTTCACCCTGACGGTCCCGGTGTTTCCTCCGCAGGCTGCGCTTCACTCAAGCCGCCCGTCAGACCTGCTGCTTCTTCTAGCGGAGGCTAGCTGGCTGTGCTTCCCTCCGGCCATGCTGCTGCTAACCCTCCACTAGCCTCTCAGCTAACATAAGCCCCGGCTCTCCATGTGGATCCAACTGGACCACCGAGCCCCAGTTTGTTATTCAGGTTAAAGTGGGAAGAAGCAGCTAGTCTGATGGGCGGCTGAGTGAAGTGGAGCCTGCGGAGGAAACACCGGGACCGTCAGGGGAAAATAGTCCACGGAGGAGCTGCTATGTTCGGCTGCACAGATAGGAAACACCTTGGTTGACAGGATGTACCACTCTGTTTGGAAAAAAAATCTTCTTCTTTTTGGTTTATAACGGCGGTTGGCAACCAGTGTATTAGGTGCATTACCGCCACCTTCTGCTCCGGAGTGTGGACCAGGGATTAAATCCTCCACATTAATCCTGTCTGTCTAATAAACTCAAAGAAAACTCTACTGCTCCTCCAACTTGGCAGGTTCATTAAAGTTTTAATGCTGAGCTCCTGAACTCCAGTCTTCCTAAGTTCCTCCATTGCACGTTTAATAGTCTCCTCAGCCAGCTGCAAAAAAAATCTTGGCATTGGCAATCGGCCACAATGAGTTGGAACTATCGGCATATCGGCATATTGGATATCAGCAAAAAATCCAATACCGTGCATCTCTAATCTCTACAGTTATGTTTTTGTCTGCTGATTTCTGAAAGCAGGACTTGAAGCTGTGCTGTGTTTTGACTCTTCGGGAACTTTTTTGTGAATGAAACTCGCCCACAAATGGAGCAGAACACGGAACACACACCTCCTCACGAACAGATTTAGGACAAAGCAAAAACACACATTAGAAACTCGTGTTTCTACAGTGATCAAAACCAAAACGTATTACGTGTTTGTGAGCCGTCTGACGCCCAGACAGGAAATGACAGCATTCATTTCTGTCTCGAGGTGTTAACCAGTCTAACCAACGTGTGAACCACATGGGGTGAGGTGTCAAAAGTTGAAGAAACCCAAAGCGGACTGTTGTGTCTTCATCAGTATCATTGTGTTAGATTGATTATTGATTATTCATAGGTTAAGGTTGATATGTTTGTGATTTATTTTAGGTGTGAAAGACTGTTGGGATGTGACACCTCCGTCAACAGATGATCAGTCCTTGTTTTCGTCTTGTTCTTGTCTTCCAGGTGACTCCTGTACCCCTGAAGTCAATCTGACGGCACATACCGGGTCCCTCACTGTAGTTCTGATCAGGGAGCACAGTCTGTACAGGGAATATGCAGAAGGTGTAAATCAAAGGATTTACTTTGGAAAGGAGGGAGAGCCCCTAGAGGTGAGAATCCTCATCAGTTTTTATGTATACTGGAGGTCAAATGATCCATACATGCAAATTTATGTTCTGTGTTTAATTGACAGGACATCAGCACAAGATAAATAGTGGCCTGGTTCAATACAGGAGAACCAGAAATATTATCTTTTTTTTTATTCCACACAGTTATCTTCCTTGTCAGAACTTGGTGCCTACATTACCCACAATGCAACCTCTTCCTCAGACTCCATGATCCCCAGATTATATTTCAAACTTGTAGTCTTCAGCTCCAACCGGCGCTGTATTGTAGATATGATTTCTCTTAAAGAATAAATAACGTAAACTGGTGATCATCACGTAAACCAGTATGATGGTTCCATTATCCAGGAGAGTCCCGAGTTTCTGTGTTCAGTGAAAAAATGAATGAACAGGGGGAAAACTAAATTCTACTAGTCAGAGCAGGAAAAATCAAACTGTATGTTTACTGAGTAGCAACAGTCTCTGTAACACTCCAAATGTCCTCCACTCTTCATCAGGAGTACGGAGATTTTTTTGCCTCACACACCATCGACAACCTGGAGCCGGGACAACGTTACTGTGTAAGAGTACAGTACGTTCGTTTGGATAGACCCATCGGACTGAGCACCTGCCCGCAGTGTGAGGTCATCCCTCCGTCAAGTAAGACGTGTTTGTTTTCTTTTTTCAAACCCAAAAAAGAAAATAAATAATCCTTTTTGTGAGACATTAAAGATTGTTTGTGTGTTTGTGTTCCCACAGGGTTAAAACAGTCGAATATAATAGTAGCTGTTGTGGTCAGCGTCGCCGTCTTGATTGCTCTGGTAACGGCCATTGTGTACATCCTCATCGTCAAACTTGAGAAAATCAAACGGTGGCTGCAACTTCCGATGAGGGTACCACCTGACGTAAGAACACACTGACCACACAACCAGCAGCTCCCAGTATAGAAATCAGACTGGTGCAGTGTCCCCATTCTCAGTCTGTTGTTGTGAAACATCATCAACTCCTGAGCCAATCACAGTCCACATGTGACAGGAAGTGTTCTTGCTCAGTTTGTTTTATTGAGGTTACTTTGGCATCTGGCATCCCAGAATGCATTTCGCGCCAAAAAGTGGCGATGCGAAGGGTTTTTTTTAACATTGATTGACTAACTGACATCGTGCAGAATGATAAAGTTGTGCAGTTTTATAAACTCAGCAAATCAACCAACAAACTAAAGCAGAGATGATTTATTCTCACAAATACACACAAGTTACATTTGATCTGATTAAAGGGTCGTATTTCAGTAACTGACTCTTCTTTCTTTTCTCTTCTAGTTCCATGATCGATTTAACGGCCCGAGCATTCCCATCTACATCAGAACCCCCACCGAGGAGGTTTTTGATACCATCTCTGACATGATCCCGAACAAGTGAAGGCTGCTGACCTTCTTCTGCGTGAAACTTCCTCTTTCTGTTCTGCTCAACATGGGCATCAACTTCCTCCTGAAGACAGACAGAGAGAGTCTGAGAGGAATTTGAACTCAGCATAACTGAGGACTTCATGATTCTCGTTTTAGCCTCATTTGATCGACATTTCATTTGCTGTCCAGGAGAGAAAGCCCCCACTTTGAATTGGTTTCATACAGCTGGAAACTTCCAAGGAAAAAGTAACGTTTGCACTAAAGGTTTCTGTCTATCTGTAAAGCACTTTTCATTTCCCAGAGAAGAATTTGTAAAAGTTGTGTTTGTGTCCCTACAGTATGCCAACTCAAATAACAAAGTGCCCTTTGCCCTGTTGACTTCCATTTTGGAAGGCCACGGTCGACTCAAGTCTGTCTGAAAATGATAATCGGGTCCCAATAAGAACACTGAAACACTGTTTTTTCTTGCTGTAATCATTCCTCCTGTTCATACAGACCATTACAGTCCTCCCTCCAAGCAAAAACTGTATTTAAAGGTTTATTTGAACTGAGTCTGAGTCAGTTAAATCAAGTGAAAATCCTCCAAAGTTAAAACATCCCCTTGATTGGACTCATTTGAACGGATGAAACGAGGGCTTTGGATTACGAACAGAAGGATTATCAGCACCGATCTCCACTGATGGGATATGATTCACTTCACAAAGTCAGTTACATCAGATAAATCCCAATGTGGCAAAAATATCTTCTACACTCAAGGAGTGAGCAGTACTTTAGCTGTCTCGAACAATACAGGCTGAAATGTAAAGACATTTCTGCATTATGACGCATCTACGGGCTGCAGTGCGTGCAAAGGCTTCATCACGATCCTCACTGTTTAAAATAAACGCTCTCATACATCCTCTCTGATGATCAGACAGCAGAAAGTGAAAGTCCTGCTCACCGATTCATCTGCACTGATATCTCTAGCTACCCGGCAGGCTGAATTCAGTAGAATCTGCACGCTTCCACTACTCGTAGTCAGAGATAATATCTCATTAACAAACTAACAGAGCTCAGATCGGTGTGCAGAGTCTCTTCCTCTCATTGGTGAGATCTGTTGATGCACAACAAGATAAGCCAGAGTCGGTTTATCAAACTGAGTTGCGACAGTCTTGAGTTGTGACTCAAAGTAAAGTAAGCATCTTACACATTTAACTGAACCACTGTAGACACACGTTTATTAAGAAAATCCAAATATCAGCATTTTAAGAATCTACATCAGATCATTCAAATAAAAAATGTGATTCCTCTGATTGTTTTTTTTTTTTAATCCAGCCATAATTAATGTTAAATCTTTCTTGGTTACAGCAAGTAAAACCTCTTTCATATGTTCACATGTTCATATTGTCTCCTGACTTCTGCTTTCAGACAGACTGTTAGGACAAACAGCCACAGTTACACAGAATCAACGTGTTGAAACCCCACAGAAACGTCTATTTAACACTAGTTTTAGGGAAGACGACTGCAGGTCGCTCCCTCTGAGCCACGGAAACTGCTGATCGGTTAAAGACATAATCACTGGACTTCACTTTTATGTCTGTTTAACAACAGTCACAACATTCAGGCAGCATTCATATAGGCAGCAATGACCCAGATCAGCAGCATCCTCTAACACTCGTAGCATTAGAGCCGACCTGAAGCCTCTGCGGGGACGTAAAGAGGACGTGATAATGTGGTGATAAGATAACCAGGCAGTAAAATTCCCCACGAAATGAGCTACGTGACATGAACTGTGAGCTGGGAGGAAATGTTCAAAGCTTGTGCACACAGACGTCTCTATTTCCTTCCCTTTATCATGAACGAACAAACACTTGACCCATCTTTAAGTAGGTGAATAACGGCTTTTATCATTTTATCTCCTCATAGCAGCAAATAGAACTCCTAATCAGATTATTTAAACCTTCTCAGAGCTTGTTTTCTCCTCTTTAATGCAACTTTTTGGCAGGAAATGAGCTGCGACATGCCATTACCTCAGAAACACTTCCTCCTATGAATAATTTTAAAGGCCTTTTGCTGCCCTGAAGGAAGCACGTCGTCGTTTTACATAATCCTCGACTCGAGGTGGAGCGATGTGGTTACTGATGGTATGAGCTGTACACTTCTCTTCTTTTATTCTTCCCTTGTGTTACTTTTTATGTGTTTGTATTATGTTCTGAGAGATCTCGTATCTCTAAAGGACCTCGTTAGCTAAATAACGGATTAATAAAACAAAAATAAACAATACCAGGGCCTGTATTCACAACGAATCTTAACTTCCTGTTAAAGAGTTTCCTCTTTAGGCCTGCTGACAGCCACTTTTACTGAGGAACTGAGAAAACTCCAGAGATAAAGTCACACATTTTGAAGTAATATATTGACTTGTTAAAGCAGATTATGTTTGACATCAAATGGCATCTACATGTTGATCCTCTCATGATATTGATAACTTGTCAGCAGTTGGTTATTAAATGACTTCAACTGCTGAATGAGAGAACAAGCGTGTTTTTGTTGTGATTAATGATTCTGACAGACAGCAGTTATATTTTAAACTCTTCAGTGATCCAAACTGCGTTCATCCAGTGTCCAAGTAGTGGATCATCTTTTAGTTTTTATAGACTGATCTGATCCGAGAAGATGGATCTCCTCACTGCCTTAAAGATCACAGAGTTTATATTATTTATATTTATATTATAACTATAAGTTGGACTCAGTTTTTCTCTCTGCAGACTTTACGTTCAGTTCAGACTTGTATTTGAAAGTGATACAGAAAGATTTCAGTTTAACCTCATGAGACCGACGTGTTTATTCAAACATGAGACCGATTCCTCTGAACTTCCTCTTAAATCTTCGTCTGTCTTATCTTCAGGAGTTTCTCTTAACTCGGCCAGTTAAGAGCTTTCAGGATGAACATTTTCTTTAATTCTCAAATCTTACTGAACTGTTCTTTTTGCCTTTTTCATTGAATTACGACTGTAAAAGATTAGCTAATAACCTCCAGCTTTGGACGCTCCTTATTATTCCCTTGAATGAGAAAATGTTTTCTTGTTACTTTACATCCATGATCTTTGTATAATGATGTCATTTGTCTGTCTGGCGTTTTCTAAAATGTCTGTTAACTATCAAGTTTCTTCCACACTTTATTGTCTCGTCTCAGTTGTGAATTATTTTGGGTAAAAGCATTTTTCAGATGACTAGATGTAAACTTCTGAATATGATAATAAAATGTGCAGTAAAGAGCTCAAATTTTACATCAGTTTTGTCCAGAACTCTTTGCAGGTGAAGTCGGCCACAATTTTAACTCTTTAAATCACAAAAACACATTTTCTTATTTAATCTCTGGAGGTTTTCTGACATCAGTCTTTCGCCCCCGATACAACAAAGATGATGGTTAAAAAAACAAAAAAACACTGTTAACAGTTTTCATCTGGACATTTTCTAAATGGGAAAGAAGATCCAATGAAAGCATCGATATGGAGTCTGTGGATTATCCAGAGAAAGGAAGACACTGTGAAAACACACGGTGCTGTTGAATTAATTAATGCTCATTTTTAATGCTGTGGGCACCAGAAATAAAAAAAAATACAGGACTGGAGACGAATAGCTCTGCATAAATAAAACCCAAAACTATCTGCCTCGATCGATACCACTAGAGTAGTAAAAAGTAATTAGGGTGATGAAAATGCTTTGTGGTGTTGGATCAAAGAACATCTGATGTGACTCATGTTGAAACACAGGAGGCAGGAAGCTGTCCAAACTATTAACTGCAGTCAACAGTGGATAGAAATGGTTGGATGTTGGTTGGCGGATGATTATTTCAATACAAAGGAATATTAGAAGAAATCAGATCTGAATTGTATCAAACAAATAATAATAAATGAGGTTATAGTTTTATACTATAACATCATTAATGCATCCACAATCTGGTATTTCAGTCTTTTCTACTTAATATAGGATTAAACTCCAGTACCTGGTTTAATAAAATACTAAACATCTGTTTACATTCAAACAACACACACCATGTCAACCAAATACAATGTTATAAAGGTGAAAAGTCCCTCTTAAACTCAGAAGGGTTCTTTCTTTTTCTTCCTGGAATAGTTTGGAGGGAAACGAGTTCATCAGAGGTCTAGTATAGTAGGTCTAGTATAGTGACTCATACTAGATTACAAGTAATCTAGTATGAGTCAGGAGTGGCGGTCTGTGCTGTTGACTCGAAAATACGTCACAACACAGAAGTTAAATACTCTGGAAAAGCTGTTTCATCAGGACTTTAACCCTTCGTCCCAAACTGAGTAGCAGCTCCAAGAGGGAGAATTTTTATTATCGAGACGACTAACACCTGCACCAAATATACATGAAGACTTGTTTCAACTCAGTTTAATTTGATTCGTGTTGCAATTTTGGATTTAAGTAGAAGAAAAAGCAGTTTACTTACTAAATTGAAAAGTGTAATAAAATGATTTTGTTTTCATGATGATGAGTAATCCTGTTAAAAGCAAAAAGACAACGAGACGCAGTGTTTCCCCTTTATTCATTCAGAATTATGAGCGCCGCTGCTAAAATTTCAGACGATCATTAAAATCAACGGGCTGCTGATGATTTTCACTCGCACACTGTGTGAGCACAATGACACCCTGCGTTATTGTGGATTTTTTTTTTTTTTTTTTTTTTGTCATCCTCCCTCTCTTCGTTCTTCAAAGGACATCTATGTGAAAGGTACAAGAGTAGCGTAAGGCTGCATTCACACCAAATCAGGCGGTGCGGCGAAAACGTCAGTCGTCCCTTTCATTTGAATGGGGGTAGTGCGGCTCGGCTGCGGCCGTTTTAGCCGCTGTGGCCGGAAAGTTGAGCCAGAGTCAACTTGTGGAGAAACGCAACCTGACGTCACTGCGGCTGAAGGCTGCGGTGGCCAATCACAGCGGGAGATCAGACTGACAAGAGTTGTAAACTCTGCCGTGAGGGAAGACGAAGACGCTACTAGGACGAGGGGAGGACATTTCTCTTCGCTTGATAACGTTAGTAAAGTTAGACTTTGCTGTCGGCTTCTTGACTCATTTTAAAAACAAAGAGGAGAGAAAAAGAGGAGAGATCAGCTGTGGTCGAGCGAGCTAGAGAGTGAGTGAAGAGAGGGAGCGCTGGTAGGGAGAAAGCCGGTAAATCAGATCAATAAAACGTTATTTTCTGATTGTTTCACAGTGGTTACATTGTAGAGCACAAATAAACACGCCCACAACCCCACACACCTCCGCTCGAGCCTGCGCCTGAATGCCGCACCGCCTGATTTGGTGTGAATGCAGCCTAGCGCGCGCGTGTGTATGTGTGTGTAAATGTGCGTGTAATATCCATACTTACATTTTTGACACAGTGTTTGAGCCGTGATTTTCTATAAGGGGTCGAATGGGTCACTGCCCCAAACAGAAAATATTAAATACTGTAATTGAAGTAGACCAGTTTGTTTCATCAGGATTTAATTGTGTCAGTATTTTTACTTCAAAATTCATCTGTATCTTGAAAACTGGACCAATTATCTCACATATAATAATAATAATAATAATAATAATAATAATAATAAATTTTATTTGGAGGCACCTTTCAAGTCACCAAAGGTCACCTTACAAGATATAAAAGCATAAAAGAATAAAAAAAAACTTCAATTAAAACAAAACATCAGCATAAAAACAGGTGAGGTGCACAGTGTCCAGTTATAGAGAGTAGGGATGTGCAGAGAGCCCAGTATTTGTATTTGTATCTGTATTTGTTGAGGCAGCAAAATTACTTGTATTTGTATTCGAATAAAAGTGAACAGAGGCTTAAAATCCTGTTTTTGACCCCTGGGTCAGAAGTCAGAAGAACCGAGATACTTAACTTTACTTAATAATTATCCTCAAAATGTGTCCTGACACTTAAAAGTAAAGTTATTTTTATGTGAATAATGACAAAATTAAAGCAGATAGAAAAGAAAAATATCAAATATCATTAATGACTCTGTTAGCAGGTTTCACCTACTAAGCTAACGCTGTGTTAGCTAACATTAATAAATAGGACAAACTGCTGCTAAGCTCTGAATGTTTTAAAAATCCCACTTACATGTGATGTGTCTATAACCGCTTACTGGGTATTTAATGGCCGCCGTCCAGAACAAAGAGTAACAGACAGGAATACAATGAATATTTTATTCTTCTGTAATAATAAACCCTCTGATGGGACTTTAGTCACCATTTCCTCTTTACAGATGGCCGAGCATTGCTATAAAGAGTAAACAATGTCTGATAGAGTTCAGAGGTCACCTCGGCTACGACGGAGGAACAGTTCTCTGCTGCTTCTGACAGTTAAACAGACGGATTTCCAGAATCCCAGTTGAGACATTTTATTTAGTTTTCATGTTTTATTCTCTTGACAAAGTCAGAAGATTAAAAAGATGCGAGGAAGATGGGAAGTTAAACTCATATGGATCCATTAGTCTCTCATGTTTTACTACTATTATATATTATGATGTATTATTAATAGTTACAGAGGTAACCATCGGTTTCTCCATCTGAATGTGAAATATTTCACCTTCTGAATCAAAAGAAAGATTTCTAACCCGTTTCCTAAGTTGCCTCTCTCTTCCTGTATCAAAAAAAAAAAACAAAGAAGAAAAGTCTTTGGAGATTCTGGAAAAACCTTCAGAACAGCCGTAGATGTTTTTAAAACGTCTTTCTGGCTTTTTCAAACATCTCTGATTAATGATCTGATAGTTTCCTCTGTGACCTGAACGCTGATACATGAAAGCTTCCTGCTTCCTCATCTGATTTTTACTCCGTGAAGGTCGAAGCTCTGATAAACATCTTAAAAATAATGAAAAAAAGGTCAGTTGTAAAGTTTGTTACAAGTCCTTTAATACTTTTACTACTGGCGTCTGGCTTCACAAAATTTGTTCCATACTTAAATAATTAAAATGGCTACAAAAAAACTTAAAAGCATCTGAATACATACATCTCAGTTTACAGGACTTTTTTTGGTAAAAACAAGGACAAACTACATGAGGACAAAACTGACAATTTGAAAAAAAACCACACATCCTGAGGCAGAACGACAGCGAGTAAATCTGTCGACGGGAATCAAACCCGTGAACAGAAACACTCTGATAATCCAGTGCATATGTTGAACCTTTGACATACCAGCATTTCATAATACTAATAAGAAGAAGAAGAAGAGCAGCTTCAGCAGAGACAGAAGAAGAAGAGGCTTTTGTTCCCTCTGCGGTTGTGTGTTTACACTCACATCCACTTCAAAAATGTATTTAAATCAATAAATTATCCCACACAAGTTATCTGAAAACATCAAATAAAAGATGATTTCCCTTTTTCTGATTCACTACAGTGAATTTACACTGTAAACCCCCCCAACTGAACAATAAAACTGCTGCTCATTCACAATAAGAAACATTAATTCCCTCATTCATTTAAAATACAAACACTGTTTTCAAAAAAAGGGATTTTCTCAATAACAGCAGAGACACAGTGTGAATAAAATCTGGAGAAGAATGAAAATGCATCTGAACAAATGAACTATTTCTCCTTTCACTCCCTAAAATTACTAAAAACAGCGAGAACACTGTGTGTGTGTTTCTATTTAATAAGCAAAGCAGGTGGAGAGCTGCAACGATTCGTATTCTGATAATTGATTAAGAAAAAAAAAAGAAAGGTTTGAGCCTCTCAAATAAATATAATGTATCATGAATATAACACTGAATAACTTTAGATTTTTGACTGAAACGAGACATTTGAGGACGTCTTCTTGAGCTTTAGGAAATCATTTTTTCACCATTTTCACATTTTATAGATCAAACAACTAATCGAGAAAATAACTGACAGAATAATCACCAGTGGAAACAGTTGCAGCTCTTTGCAGGATATAAAACTTTCTGTGAATTCGTGTGTGTGTGTGTGTGTGTGTGTTGGAGTGGAGTTTCTATAGCTTTTTAATCTAAAACAACAGATTATAAAACCATTTAAAGACTCTGTGTGTGAGTAGATTAAGACCCTTTAACCCCACAAATCTTCAGTCCGGCCGAACTTGTAGATCAGAGTGCTGCAGAGAGAGAGAGAGAGAGAGAGAGAGAGAGAGAGAGTCGGGGTCACTTTATCTTTGCAGCACAAACAACAGATGTAATTATAAAACCTCCTCACAAGGGTTAAAGCTTCAACTGACCTTTTAAATGAAAAAAAAAACACACGCTGTGGTATTTTTACACCATTATGTGTCATCATCCAGTTTGTGCATCATAACTGTCCTTGTGCAGCTTTTAATAGAAGTGTTAGAGCAGAGCACGTCTCCTCTTCCTCTTACCTTATAGAAAAACATTTTAGGGGTAAAATCTACTAGACGCTGCTTCCTGTTTTTGTTATTCAATGTGTATGTGTGTGTGTGTGTGTGTGTGTGTGTGTGTGTGTGTGTGTGTATGTGTGTGTGTGTGTTGGATCATCTGGACTGACTAATAATTGACAAATAGTTCACTTTCAGCTGTGAAAACTTCTATTTATGACTTATATGTAGAGTTATAGCAGCTACTTCGTGTCTGTTTCTGTTTAGTCTGACTTTGAGTTTAATTATTTGAAACATGAGAAGAAATGCAACAATTGATTATTATTCATAGAAATATACTGTGTCCAATTTTGGCTCACTTAAAGGATAAGGCTGGTGATTTTTTTCTTACATATTAGTACGTATATATAAGTTACGTATTATAAGTATTGTGTGTGTATCAAAGCCTGATATATCTTAATCCTCCGTTGTTGTTCAAAAAACTATTAAAAACACGTCGGTGAGTTGCACCGCTGCACTGGGTGACATGTTCCTTCATCATGAAGAGTTTGGTCATCTCCAAAGACTCATAACATCTATAACTCTCTGGAGAGAAGTTCCTAGTATGGCAGACGCCACTGAGCATGTGCAGGAACGCGGTGTTTGTTTACAGCTTCGCTAGCTTGTTGTGCTACGTATCACAACCGTGTGACTTTGGACAACAACAGAGGAATAAGATATATCAGACTTTGATACACACACAATACTATACCATAGAACATATGTGTCAAACTCAAGGCCCGCGGGCCAAATGTGGCCCCGCAAGAGAAAAAGGTCTGATTGTAAAAAAATTATGGGTAACGATTATGTTACCCAGGAAGTGACGGTATCCCGCCGCTAGACTGCAATGTATCCACACCAATGCGATTTTCCCAACAAGTGGAATTGAGAAATATAAATAATGACCCCAAAATGACCCCTGATGCAGACGGAAGGCAGTTTCAAGAAAGATGCTTCAAGGAGAAAAACCCGGTACGTCTTTTGTGTTATGAGGCGACGTCTGTGGTCAAAGAGAACAATCTACCAAACACGGAGCTACGTCTGCCAAAAAATATTGCTAAAAAATATTCTGCGCCTCTCAGCTATGACAAAAAAGTTTTGAACAAAGTTAATGTCATAACTTGTGTTTGATGTTATTTTTCTTTATTCTCTTGGACAGTTTGATGGTTGATTGATGGAGTAATGTAGGTTTCATAACGATTATGCTGAGATAACACCGCTGCCTTATGGGAAATCGCAGCCTTTAATGCTTTAATAAAGTGGCTTAAATAACCTTACACTCACCTAAAAAAGATGAAGGCATTCTGAAAGAACACAGCCAGCCCTGGTGCCACTTCTTTCTCTGAAAAACAACAAAAGAAAAATGAGATCAGAGTGAACAACAGCAGGTAGAAGAAGTGAGGATTTAGAAACAGTCATGGAGTCGTTAAAGGCAGAGAGATGAAAATGAAAGTGAAAAGATGAAACTGTTTAGTATGTGTGACTGAATCATAATTAAGAGACTGTGGACGAGCTCAATTTAACTCCAGTGAGTTAATCTGTCAAGAAACATTAAGTCCCTTGATAGTTAAATGGTACAAACTAGTGCAGCTGGTGAGGACTGACGGTCTCACGTAGAGTCATCGGATACATGCAGACGTCCCTTCATCACATTAGAACAACTGAGTGAGTCAAACCAATTTTTTAAAATTTGTCTTTCAGCAGAAAATCCTGTCTTTCTTTTTCCAGTAACAGTGTTTCCTGACTGACGTGGAGGTTCATCCTCGTAGTCATGGGACACAAAACCAACTAAAAAGAAAGATGAAAGGTGCGTGAGGCTGTTTCCAGGATTGTTCGTGTATTCTGGTCTGAATCAGCGGACGTTAGTAAACTTATTGTTACTGTTTCTTTCTGTCACTTACAGTGACTCATACTGCATCGCTAGAAGCCTGAGTGCTCATCGGTTAGCTGCGTCTGTGGCGGGAAGAAGAACATATAAACAGGAAGAATGTCATTCGGCATATGAAGCGTATCTCCAAATGGTCAAGGTCAATTTCTGATTCATTGTCCGGCTAGCTGCAGCCTTGTAGTCAGTAATCAGATGGAGGTCGGATCACGTTCCCACTAGAACCCGACTGTGATCACTTCCTCTAAAGGGAATCTGTGCGGTTAACAAATTAAGAGAAACGTCCTCCTTTTGTTCTAAATCGATACTTAAGTACTTCCTTGTTTAACGAGTGAAACAGTTCACAAGTTGAAGCGGTTGTCTGTGTTTCATGAGGACAACTGCTCTTTAACCAAATCACACACATTCAAGCTATTCTATGTGATCTTTTGATAACTAACGTAAGAACTAATGTAATATCTTTGCACTTCCAATCACTGATCCTCCCCTGAAACTGTCTGGATCCCCCTGAGGAGACCCGCCTCCCTCTGAAAACCTCTGATCTAGTTGGTCTGAGTCAGTGGACGAGTTGCTGAACCAAAATCCATCACTACAAACCACGTTAGGACGTTTTTTACTCTCATTAGTTAGCTGTGTCTCTGGCTAGCTGCTAGCAACACTCATGTGCATCCCAGCATGCAAAGTGCACCAGGCTACAGGAGCTGTTCACATTCCCACTGCAAAGAACCGCTTCAGAATTAATCTGTTACCGGACCGAGAGCACTTCCTCTAAAGGGTCTTTGTGCGGTCGTTTTGGTCCGAGTACGATTACTGTGTTCAGATCTGGACAAACGAATCATACGAAGGAGGAAAACCAACCAGAGTCCAGTTTAACCAGTTTAAAGAAGAGTCTACAGTCTGTGAGGCTCAGTGGTGCTTTGAGTGAAATGCTAATGTCAGCATGCTAATGAGAATGCTAATACGCTGATGTTAGATCTTAGTTTAGCATGCTAACATGCTAACATGCTAACATGGGAATGTCATTAGATTTGCAGAAATTGAGTGCAAAGGAAAATAAAAAACTAAGTACTGGACAGATTTAAATTATGACCTGCTGGTGGCGTTTGATGACTATTCAGCATGTCGCCAAAGTCATTAGGAGTCATCCTCTGGGGAAGATGAAGATCTGTACAAAACTTCATGGCAATTCATCAAACAGGTGTTGAGATATTTCAGTCAGAATCAAAGTGGGGAACTGAAGGATGATCATTTTAATCTTGTAGACACAAGACGGATTTATTATTGAAAGAAAGTCATATTCATATAAATCAAACTCAACTGTCCAATGTCTTTCTGTCTGTACTTCCTGCTGGAAAACAAACGGTGCGTTACAGCCGTGCAGTGAAGCTGTAAACTCTAAATCTGTTAAATCTGTTTTATCTCCTCTGTCATCACTTATCTTGTTTTCAGCATTGCTAAACAGAAACTAAAGGAGAACTTTCTGTTTCTGTTGTCAGATGACTGTTTGAGTATAAAACAAATATTAAATGGACCTGATTGCGATAAACGTTCTGGGCTGCTGCTGCAGGAACCTCGATCGAACCTGCTTCTGTATCATCCACTATACTGAAATTTAAAATCACTCTCTGACGTCTGACCAATCAGTGTCTAGAGTCAGCGTATCGGACCCTCTCTCGTCACAAGGACCACAACAGGCGTGAACTGACTTTTACCGTTTTATTTCCCTGTTTTCTGACGTCTTGAAGTTATGTTTGTAACCCAGAACAACCATATAAAACTTGTAAAGTCAGACATCTCTGGTTAAGCGTTTACCACACCCTGCAGCGGGCCAGCTCCCAGTTAACCAGTATAAGTAGTTTTTACACCACACACTCAATATCTACAATACAATAAACACTGTATTCGTTTATATTTACTTCAAAATGAAACTAAACTCATACCTGCTGATAAATGCACAGTATAACGAGATATTAAAAATCTATTGCCGCTCTGTGCTGCAAATATTTTTTAGCTACGTTTGTTTAAGTTATTTGATGTCATCTTGGATTAAACCATCGACGATGATAATTTAATCGGTTATATCACGTGGTCGAGGTGAAAATGAATCAGTATGTTCACGCTTAGCTAATATCGGAGAAAGGTGAGCCAGACTTTGCAGCATCCTGCCTGTGAAATGTTGGACTTTAAGATCTGAGTTGGCTTATATATATCTGTTTAAATTGAAAGATGTTTATGGAATAGTTGTGGCTCATTACAAGCGCAAGTACAGACAACACTGCTGGTTTGAATGTTCATGATCGTCGATCCCCCCCCGTCTCTGTTCGTACGCATGGGTCAGAGTTTACGTACAGGTGTGCACATTCTCCAAGTTTGTTTTTCTTTGGCGTGGGAATCTGCATCACTGTGGAAACACACGGTCTGCTGTACGTCATCCTGGGAAATTTGAAAATGGAAATTAGCACGGACAGACTTGTGACTTGGACAGGATATTTATCTGCCTTTTCTCCCCATTGCGTGCTGGGATCCGCTCCAGCTTCCAGTCTGCTTCAGTGCTACTGGCAGTGAGGAAGGAGAGGGTTGGCTGTCGGTGCAGTTAATTGTTTAGTAAAAGGATTTAGAGTCCAGATCTCGTGTCAGCTAAGGAACCAGGAGGATGTTTAGATTTATAACTGAGAGCATAATTGAGGGAAAAAGTTCGTGTATGACTGGAAATCAGCTGACAGTGCGGGAAGATATGAATTAGACAGACGTCCTAATTAATCTCCATTTAATTGCATGCTGTCATGAATGATACTCAGGCTAATTGATTTAAGCGTTAACATGCTGATGTTTAGCAGGTTTACTTTGTTGACCATCTTAGTTTAATGTGCTAGCATGCTAACATCACAAAGCACAGCTGAGGCTGATGGGAACGTCATGAGTTCTGCGTTTAGTATCGGACAAGATGAAAACTTTGACCTGATGATGGCGCTGGTCGGGAGATCGTCGTTATTATAATTCATCCTGAGTGGAACATTAATGTGTGTACTAAGTTTCACAGCAAACAGTTGTCAGGATATTTCTCTAAAAACCACAAATATCAACCTGCTGGTGGTGTTAGATGGAAAGTCCATCCAGTAGTTGTTGATCAAACCGACCGACACACTGACTGACAGCACGGCTAAAACATACTGAATAGAGCAGCTTTCATAAACACACAAAGTTACAATCAATTAACAGATGTTCATTTGAAAAAGTGTGTTAATTCATTAAAAATAACACTTTCTATTATGTGAATTGGTTTGGTTGATTTATAATATATCATGCCAACGTTCATCTTTAAAAAACATGTATTATTGTGTGTGTGGCAGCAGCGATCCTGCAGATAGAAACAGGTTCATTTTCTCACAAACTGACATAATTACAGTGAAACGCTGAGAGACTGAAGCGTAAACAGTGTTGAGATGAGCGTTACTAAGCAACACAGACGCCTACAACAGGCAAATGATCTGCAGCTAAAACAGGCTTGAAGCTGACGGACCAGTCAGAACAGTGATTTTCACACTGTGACTCAACACTTATTAGTGTCTTTCATGTCTCAAATGTGGAAACACTTCTGATGATAATTAAACTCCTTAAGCAGTTATTTCAATCCAATGATTTCATGGTTGCTTGGACTCACTGAGGATCAACACACAGCATGAAAAGATAGAGATATGACATAAACAAGTGGCCACTTATGATGACTGAGCTTCTAATCAGCTTGAAGAGAGTACTGGATGTAATTAATGAAGTGGTGAGATAAGGGACTTCCAGGAAATGCTGTTTATGTGGTTCTGTGTTTTTACCGGATGTGTGAATGTTACATGAACTCTGATGAACTGGAGTCTTTCTGCTCCTGTGTCGAGTTGTTCTCCTCCAGTTTGCACATTTCTGTGTCTGTAAACAGTTTTTCTAGCTTCACAGATAGAACACCATGTGCCTCTGAGCTCAGACATGAACTGTGTGCGTGGTCATTTTTCTAAATCGCAGCCACAACCAGGGATGAATAATAACGTCTCCTTGGACGAAGCTGCTTTTCAGACTCGATGCTGCCAAAAACAAGATCTTGTATTCGTTCCAACAGTTTCCGGCAGGAGTTTTTTAAACGTTACTCCCCTTCTGAGGCTCTGAGAACATTTCCAGATAAGTAGCAGTTAATTAAAGTGTTCATGAACACTAATAATGTTGCAGTTTTATATTTTTAATTATCTTTATTTTATCCCCCCGGTGAGTCTTTGATTCTGTGTTTAGTCTCAGCGCTCTTCTTCCAGTTTATGCCAGGATGTGTTTGATGCAGCTCAAGTGACAACTGTTGATTCATCACATTGTTTGTTTGCTTCACTGATATTAATCACAGCAGCAAGTTGCAGCGTCAGTAAGAAAGAAAATCCTTCAAAGTCTTTACAGTCAGAGGTTAGTTTGATCATCGCCACCCGGGTATCAGTTCTGCAGCAAGTTGAAGATATTTCAAAGATTGATATTGATGCACAACTTGAATAAAAGTGAGACAAACTCCTGCACACTGTTTCATTCACTGCTGGAGTATTTATTATGAATTATTTATTATTTAACAGACTGAAATGTCATAAACTAATAAATAAATACTCCAGCAGTAAGTCAGACAGAGTGAGAGGTTTGTGATTTTCTGTCATTTACACCCTGTTATGTCATCAGATGTTAAACATAGTCAAAGTTCCATAAAAGTAAAATGTAAAATCCTTCCTGAAAGACAAAGTCCAGGTTTCAGCTGCTCTCAACGCTTCGTGTCCCGATGAGACGACGTCGACTCGTCAATAAACGTCCGTCTGTTCTGTAATGTTTGTTGTTCACTCTCAGACAATATGTCAAATCAATATTTCTGATCTGACAGATATCAGCTGGACTGGTTTACTTTATGTAGTGATTTCTATATGATGCTAACGAATCGGTACAATGATGCAAATTATTAAGTTATATTTTTATTCTTCATGAACGATCATTAAACTGGATGTTTTTACTTTTTTTTAGTCTGGAATCTGATTTATTACCCAATAATAAAACACATCTTTTCACCCAACTATTTAATATAACATATTTTATTGATAACAACATTGAATAATCAGCTTGTAACAGAATATTAAGTCCACGCTGTGAATGAAATGGTCGTTTCCAGCAAAGCCACTCTATACTATACTAAACAGTGTATAATAATAACTGTACGGACTCGTCTCATGTTCCAGTCAGCGTGAAGTATGAAATGGTTAAACATCTGGTATTTTAATTGAATTCTTTGGAAGATAAATGTTTGCGTAATACACAAGTGTCAGTGGGAGGAAAATAAGAGTCACAGGAGACAAAGATGAAAAATAATGAAACTGGAAGTTTGATGTTTAAATGGAGGAAAACTCACTTGGCACGACGTAGCCGCCGAACAGGATCCAGATGGAAGCGATGAGCGAACCGAACATCATCATGAAGCCGAGGAACAGCCAGAGACGAGCTCCTGCCGGACACACACATGATCATCACCTTCATCAGCATCAGTTAACTCTTCACTGTAGAATCACATTAAATCACAGCGCTGCAATGTTTTACACTGTGAATTCATACAAATGATCTATGAATACATCATGAAGGTGTGTTCTTGTAGGTACGACCTGCACCTCCTCCACAAAGGAGACTCGAAAGCCTCATTCAGACTGGATTTGTGTCTGTAGGGGGAAATTACCTGCTGCTCAGTGATTTTAATCCAGTAATAACAACCACACTAGTAATAATAACAGCTGCAGTGATCGACTCGCTGCCCCTCCTGTCATTTAAATCCTATCTGGAGCGACGTGGATCTCTGAGTCTTTTCCTTCTAATACAAAAGTCTTTTTATTGATCTGACAGATGGAAACATGCTAACACCAACATATCGGCTTGTTTGGGAACCAATATGACAACCAAACTATGGAGCAAGAGACCATAAAAGCTGATTAAACAAAAGTAAAGAAACAAAAATAACAAAAGACAGAGTGTGATGACGGTGTGAAGTAGCAAGGGATCATGGGAGTTGTTGTCTTCGTTGTTAAATAACCAGCTTCACCAGGATAGGATTACTCCAGTGTTCATCATTCAGGATGTTTTTACCTGCAGAGGTCTCCTCCTCTCCAGAACAAACGGACCCGGAGATTACAGGTAAAAACACTGAATAAAACTGTTTCACGTAAAAAATCTATATTTCTCCGATGATGTACGGCAACCACCGGATGTCCGGTACGGGCTGTTAGCCGAGCTGCTGCTAACACTTGTTCGGTTTATTTCTCTGATAACTTTAGATCCAGACGTTCGGTCGGTTTCTCCCGGGAGCTGAATTATCCGCAGAGGTCTCCTCCTCTCCAAAAACAAACATACACGCAGATAAAAATCGTTAAAATATTAATTAAAGCTGTTTAACCTAAAAAAATCAATATTTCTCCGACGATGTTCGGCGACGACCGGACTTCCTGGAGGGGCTGTTAGCCGAGCTGCTGCTAACGTTTGTCCAGTTTATTTCTCTGATAACTTAAGATCCAGACGTCCAACGACTAAAATCCTTCTTCCGGCTAAAAGATATAGTTAAAAACAACCTAAATTTATCATGAAAATGTGTCTTAAAACTGAATAAAAGTCCATTTATAACAGTTTGTGTGGAACAACCACAACACCGATGTATTATCTTGTATGTGTGTAAGTTACTCTTTGGTAGACGCCATTGTAGCGGACAAACACAGCGCCGCCGTATGCATCTTGTGCGTGTTTACTCTTTGGTAGAGGAGGTATGACGCCATCGACAGGCGACCAAATGAAACGGTCCGTTACTTTGATTAAATGACAGATTTCTCTGGGTTTGAAAACTGTTGGAAACATTTGGGATAATGTAAGTACACAACTCAACAACATATATAACATAGGTCTAGTTGTTTTTAGACATTTTAACGTGGAATAATTACATATTATACCTTTAAATGGGCTGTTGTAATTTCAGCTACAGTTTTGTTTACATTTTAGCAAATAGTCTCCATTAAAAGTCATGTGAATTGACTGTTAGCAGCTCCTGTTTGCAGTGTAACATGATGCACAGACGACTATCACTGGATCACTCTGTTACTGAAGAAAACCTAAAAATGTGCCTGTTTTTTTCTCTGACTTTTGCGCAGATTTATGGATTTAAGTCACACTGATTTCACTGTTATGACTCTGAGAAGGAGGACGTTCAGAGAAACACACCTGTCCTGCCGAGGCAGCCCTCTCCATACATGTCTCCTCTCACCTGGCCGTTAGAAACCGCGTTGATCCTGAAAATAGAAGCACAGAGTTACACAAAAGGAGGAAAAGCCATCTTAAAGATCAACTGGACGACACCACGGAGTCTAGAGCTGAATCCATTAACTATTTTTATAATCAATTAATCATTTAAGTAAGTTTTCAAACAAAGAGGCCAAAAATCACCTAAAATCCAGCTTCTGACTTGTGAGGATTTGCTATTTGCTATTATAAATTGATTAATAAGTCAATAATCAAAGGGGTTAAATGTCTCAAATACTGAAAACATGAAACTAATCTTCACTTGATGGTGAGGAAACTGTTTTTGCAGCAATATAAACTAAAGGATGAAAAATGAACTCATCATGTGTTACTTGACCTTCACATAAACCGCAGTCAGTAACACACTTAAACCAGTGAGACCAGCTGTATACATTTACTGGCAGCAGTTTGAGTCCACGTCATTCCAGACAAACTTGAAAATGTGTTGATCTGATTCAGTTTCCTTCCCTGTGTGGCCTCAGAGGAGCATTTCTCTCTTTTCATCTTGAGTGGCTGTCATTCTGCTCTTTAAAGTCAGACACGTTATCATTTTTCATCTTATAATTAGACTGGATCGCTGTTTCGTTTCACTTTTTGAATCACTGGATAAAAAGTGAGATGTGGGCGACTCAGAGGACTGGAACAAGGCTTCGGTGACAAAACATAAAAATATGCAGTTTACATATTTATCTACATGGGTTTTTTGTGACATCAGGAGGCGTTTTTAATTCAATTCAGTTTTGTTGAGCTGACAGCATCAGGATATCGTATATAACCTCCTCTAGCAGGAAGAAAACATCAATGCATGTTTGAATTAAACACAGTTACTGGGAACTCTGGTGTTCTCTCTTTAATAATATGAAAAAGCTCTGCAGCTGGACTCTTTGCTTTCCAGATCTTATTCAGCTGCATTCACAGTAAACCTGTAGTCTCACCACTAACCTGAGAAACTGTGGATTTATGCACTAATTAGGCTTAATAAATATCCTCCTGTACATCCCTCAGGCTCTCTATATATATTGTTCTTATTGATAATGAGGAGTAGAGTCCAGAAGAATCCTTAGAGGAGAAGCAGAAACACTGGTCTGTGCTCTCACACTATGAAAGACGAACATTTATAGTTTCTGCATGTTGTGTTATGATGGAATTTACCAACTTATCAGTTTCTCTTCTACAAAACAAAGTGCAACATTTGCACTTTTTTTTTAAAGTCCTGTTATTTAGCATTTATAAGCAGCATATAAACAGCTAATAAATGGTTTATAACGCACTATAAATGCTACTGATACTGAATGACAATATAGTAAAACACAGTTGTAATAAAATATGTCTTCATAAGAGAAGTTATAATTGTTGACAAATACAGTATATTAATAAACATGTTAATAAAAAATGTCCTTATAGCTGCTTATAACGACATTATAGTGTTTTATAGACCAATTATTTAATAATATACTGTTTATAAATGCTAAATAAAGGGACCTAAAGTAAAATCTATTTCCTCATCACTGCTGACTCTACTACTTTTGCTTCTTCTTCTCTTCTTTCTACCTATTATTTCCTGTCTATTACACAACCCACCTGTGGCTCCGCCCCCTCGCTGTGTAGCAGGAGTCTGCAGCCGGCAACAATCGGCTTCCTACAGGCGCAAACTCGTTTCTGGGAAATGAACCCAGCACGCCCAGTTCCTGCCTCTTTCTGACTACTTACAAGAAGAACGCTATGGTGGAGAAGACGCCGCATGTGTGGAAGGCATGGTTCAGCTGCTCCTGGGAAGGATACGTCACCGCCGCGTCGATCATGATCCACCAACCCGTGAAGAACTGTGTGAGAGAGAGAGAGAGAGAGAGAGAGAGAGAGAGAGGAGAAAACAGGGTTGACATTTGAATACGTGGGGATGTGGTTCCCGTTACAGTTAGCTGACTGTCTTGTTGGGGGGACTGTGGTGGAAAAGGGAGAATAAAAGGAGAAGATGAGTCAAATCGACGTGAGACAGAACAATTACGGGCAGCAAACAAAGAGCCTCAGAGGACATAATGAGCCTACAGACAGTATGATGCAATAGGTTATAGACAGAAATCCATCCAACCAGTGTACTCCACTATTAGAAGCAACACATGAGTATATTTTGATAATTAATGAATCGCTTGAAGTCAAAATTCTCTGATTCCAGCTTCTCAAATGTGAATATTTTCGGGTTTTTTTTACTCATCTATGACAGTAAACTGAATATTTTTGGGTTGACAACACATGTGGGGACGTCATGTTGGGCTTTGGGAAACAGTGATCGACATTTTTCACCATTTTCCGATATTTTAGAGACCAAACAACTAATCGATTAGTTGGGAAAATAATCGACAGTGAAAATAATCGTTAGTTGCAGCCCTGATTTTGTCATCTAATAGAACAACTCAATTATTTTTTGTGTATTAACTTGAGCTGAATCCTCCTCAGCTGCAACTAATTCAGGAGATGATTCACAATACATGGAAATGTTAGAAATATCTCCATAAAAGAAACAACAGAACAAAAAGGTCACAACCTCTCAACGTGTTATTGTGTCATTTATTCGTTACGCCCCCGGTGTCTCACACATGATTAATATGGTGCTCGTGTAGGTTTGCATTATGTGTATAAATATGTCAGATAAAGAAGTACAGCTCGCATTAATTAATAGTGAAAACGCAATTAAAGTATGAATGTACAAAACTGACTGATGTCTGTTAATCGCTTTTATCTCACAGATAAGCGCGTACTGTAAAACTTCCAGCTGATGACTGGAGCTGATATGAAGTGAGTCGGCGAGCACTCTGTTTCTATAGAAACCAGCACGCCCAGAGTCTGATGTTCATGCTATGTCGGAAGGATGGGAAAGCGAGCGTTCACGTCATCTGACAACACAAGGAAGTTGTTGTTTGATAACTGAGTTGGTCGTATGAGGGTTTAAAATACTGAGCGCTGACAAAAATGACATCACATTCGTTAAATATAGGGGTTTAATTACACTGAACGACAGACTTTGGCTGACGTGAGGCGTCTATGTTTGCTGGTTTCCTTATTATGAAGTGCCGAGTTGGATCCCAGTTTCCCTGTTGTAATTATTACTTGGATGATGACATGAACGCTGTTTACATGTCGGAAACTCATAATTACGGTACCTCTGATGTGACGTGAACGCAGCACGAGCCTCCTGTGAATGTCACGGTTTGAGAACGATTTTCAAAAGATCAGACTGTGTTTGTTGAATTTGGTCAATTTTGGTGTTGGTAGCTGAATGGTTACAGAGCTGCCACATAATCACAACGTCACTGGTCCCAGTTCAGCTGGAGACGTTTGATGCCGGGTCCTGTTGTGTTGTTGCGTCTTTCTAGTCTTATCAACCAGTCAAAGCGCTTTACAACACGCCAGCATTCACATTCATACACTGATGACAGAGGCTGCCATGCAAGGTGCCAACCTGCTCATCAGGAGCGATACAACACTTCCACACACACACACACACACACACACACACACACACACACACCGGGAGCAATCTGGGGTTCAGTATCAACTGTCCATTAAAGGAGACATAACAAAATAATCAAATAATACAGCTTACTTATATTGTTATTTGTGTGAATTTATTATTGACATGGGCTGAACAAGAGGAAAGTGAGAGGGGACTCAGATGACACAGGATGACGATACAAAGAGCAGAGAATCAGACAAATTAAATGTGCCTTTAAGAAAAGATGGAAGCTTCTGCTCTTGACTGCAGAAAAATTGCACAATTTCCCACCACAGCACCCACGGCCGCTGGTAAACATCGGTTAAAAATCTGTCCTGGCTGCGGCCCTGCGTGTGTGTGTGTGTTTCTGGCTGTTTTGTTTCCCGCCTCCATAGATGAGGTTACTGACAGAAAATGAACTTGAATCGAAGAGATGAAGGTGTGAATGGAGGAGAAGTGCAAGAAAAACAGGTTTGTGATATTTTCATACACTGAAGACGTCAACCCAAAGCAGCAGAGGGAGATATATCCTGACTTTTAGACCCTTGAGTCCATAATACAAATCAATAACATCTTTAGACAACATCAGGGATATTTTTTCAAACTTTGGAGACCTCCCTAAAGAGCCATGAACATACAAGGGAGTATACAACTGTTTCTACAACTTCATGCATAAAAACAGCGGAGTTCCCCTTTAATATTGAGCAATTCAAAGAGATAACTGTAGATAAGATGTTTGCTCCTGGTCCCTGAACACAACCAACCTTGCACCCATACAGTTTGTATGTGTTTGTCTTGATGGTTTTATATGTTGTCTGACCTTTTCACACTCACACAAAGACAGTCAACACTCTAGTAACTCTGCCGACTGACCAGCACTCCTGCGACAATAGAAGCCACCGCGTTCCTCCTCTCCCCCCAGTCGATGCATTCGCACTCTGGCCAGCGGAAGTTGTCCAGAAAGCCAGCCATCCTAGTCCTCCTCCTCGTTCTCTGATCCTTCTCTGTACAGGTGAACCGGTTCTCCTCCTCGGCTCCTTCTCTGTCAGCACCTGCTTCACCTGCTGCTCCTCACAGACTGCAGGCTGCTCTGCTTCTGGCTGAAAAGATCAGCGACTCTGTCTGACTTACCTGTGGAGGAAACAAGCAGTCATTGTTGTGCTGTTCATGTACTGACTGTTGTGCCAATCTTCATTGAGTAATGAGGTAATGTGGTGCTGGTTAACAGTTGTATTTGGTTTGAGCAGCATCATCTTTTACCTGTAAATTAGACTTTACTTAATGTTAATCTCTCCCTAAATGCCCAGAATAAAGTCTCTACTCATTCTGTCTCAAAAGCTTAAGTTTTATGTGATCTATGACTTTTAGTTCTTAAATTGTAAATGTACTATATGATCTCCTGCTTTTTCCATTAACTCTGTAATTACACATAACCTTTTTTGTCAAATTCTTCCATAGATATCCACCAAAAGACACATCTTTTAAATTCTCAGAGACTTCATATTTTCAGAAGCTTTTCTCCAACCTCAACTGGCAAAAACTGCAGTTAATCTAAGTTAATTAAACTGAAGATCTACATGTTTAGTCACCCTGTTACTGCTGATCCAATAACATCATCATGATTTAATATATATTTTTATTTGGTTGGGGCACTATGATCTTTTACCTGTTCTTATTTTTTCCTGACAGTAATCAGTTCGGCATAAAATTAATCTAGAAAGCAGCTCTTGTTCAAACAAATGTAGGTACTTCCTTTATTGCTGGTTAACTTCTACAAATGTAAAGTTGTTCTAAACGTCTCATAAAGTTTAAATACTGGATCAAAAATATGCCGAATTAAAGAAGGAATGCTAGTCAGCTAATATGAGATTTAAGTTTTTATTACGCACGTACATGTACATAAGTATAATACTATAATATTTTAACTGCCAGATTACTTAACGGAGTTTCGCGTCACTGCCATCAGGCTAATAGCTACATGAAGCTAGCTGTAACATTAGCCTCATGCTAACGTTGGGTTGCAGTTCATCTATAGCAGCACTATGTAGTAAAAAAGATCGTTTGTCTGTTGTTTTTATTGCACAGTGAGCAGCTTTATAATCTTAAACAAATGTTTTATGGGTTCCTTATTGACGCCCGGAAGCTAACGTTAGCTAACATAACGTCTCTTTGTTTACAACGATAAAATGTGGCGTAAACTTAAACCATAAACATGCACAGTTTATATGTTGTTAATAACTAGACTTTACTAGATTAATAACTTAGTTATAACGAACTGTGGAGTGTTTTGCATGCTGAGTTGCCCACCTTGTCAAAAGTCAGTGATTGATTTCAGTTTCCATGTTAAAAGCTTCTTCTTCTGTTTTAGGTTTTATTGCAGCTGACAAACAGCGTTAAAGACACATTACCGCCACCTACTGATGGATGTGCGCCATGATCAACAAAACATGGAAAAACATCAAATAAAACAAAAATAAATACATAGAAAAGACAGACAGACAGATAGATAGATAGACAGACAGATAGATAGATAGATAGATAGATAGATAGATAGATAGATAGATAGATAGATATCAATTTTTATTTATATAGCGCCAAATCACAACAAAAGTCATCTCAGGGCACTTTTCACATAGAGCAGGTCAAGACTGTACTCTTTAATTTACAGAGACCCAACAATTCACAGGATAACAACAATCACAACAATAACAATAACAGCAGCAACAGCAGTAGCAACAGCCAGGAAAGGATGCCATCAGGACTGCAAAGGACCGCGTAGACTCAGCCTGCAACCCAGGGTTTCCTGCAAAATGAGAAAGCACAAAAAAATCTGGGGAAGAAGCCAAGTTAGTGACATGCATTGATGTTACATGAATGCATACCGATGGAGAGGAGGAGGAGGAGGAGAGGAGCTCAATGAATCATGGGAATTCCCCCGGCAGTCTAGGCCTATAGCAGCATAACTAAGGGCTGATCCAAGGCGAGCCTGATCGGCCCTAACTATAAGCTTTATCAAAAAGGAAAGTTTTAAGCCTACTCTTAAACATAGAGAGGGTGTCTGCACCCCGGACCGAATCTGGAAGATGGTTCCACAGGAGAGGAGCCTGATAGCTGAAGGCTCTGCCTCCCATTCTACTTTTAAACACTGTAGGAACCACCAGTAAGCTGCATACTGGGAGCGCAGTGCTCTAGTGGGATAATACCATACTATGAGCTCTTCAAGATATGATGGTGCCTGACCATTAAGGGCTTTGTAAGTTAGGAGAAGGATTTTAAATTCTATTCTAGATTTTACAGGAAGCCAATGCAGCGAAACTAAAATGGGAGAAATGTGATCTCTTTTTCTAGTTTTAGTCAGAACACGTGCAGCTGCATTCTGGACCAGCTGGGGAGTCTTTAGAGACTTGTTAAGGCCGCCTGATAATAAGGAATTGCAATAATCCAGCCTAGAAGTAACAAATGTGTGGACTAACCTACAGACAGATAGACTCACAAACCCAATGCTAGATATATTTTTCGGACTCAGTTCTTCTACTCCAAGCTTCCTGATTTCCCTCTTTAATGTTTTCAAGAGTATTTCTGGCGGTGACAATTACACGCTCCACTTACTCCTCTATCTGACAGTGTTCACATAGTCCTGGGGGATGTTTGCCTATTAAGTGCAGTGTTTTATTAAGTCTGGTGTGTCCTACCTTCAGCCTCGTTAAGATTCTCCTCAGTGCCCACTTTTCTCTGTATTAAAGATGTTGTTCTGTGTTTTCTGTATTTCAATTGTGCTGACACTATTTACTGATGCTTCTTTTAAATATTCCTTAATTTACTGAGAAATGTCTAATGCAAAATGGTGCATTACACCATCTCCTTAACTTCTCCTCTACTATTACTTAAAATTAGGTTAAACTTAATGTTAGATCCGTAGATATCCTCAAAAAGACACATCTTTTAAATTGTCATTGACTTCGTATTTCTAGCAGCATTTCTTCCATCTCAACTTGCAAAGCTGCAGTTAATCTAACGACACCGGAGAATAAATACAAAGCCTGTAACTGAAGATCGACATGTTTAGTGACACTCTGATGTAAATAGTCCTCAATGCTTTTTTTAGTCCCATTCACATCTGAACATCTCATTTATATAACTGATTTTTACATTTATCAATGAATCTCCAACAAAAACCTGAAAAAATAAAGCACTCTGTCTTATATAAATAACTGCTTCTTGTTTGGTTAACTGAACATCTGAAAAGTCACTTCTACATTATCCCAATATCCTCTTCATCCTTTTTCTCTTCATCCCGTCTTCTGTGTCACAACTGTATAACTGGATATTAGATTTTTTTTTTGTACTTTCAGGGTTAAAGTGGGATCAGATATGTCCAGTCAATTTAAAATAGAAAATGGAATTCCTCAAGGAAGTGTAATTAGCTTTGTCCTTTTCTATATCATGATAAATTATATATTTAGGGATGTAAACAGAGTTATAAGTGCTTCATTATATGTAGATGATGAGCAATTTGGAAAAGAAGGAGAAATGTTCTTCAGAGTGTTTTACAGATAGTTGAAAGTTGGTCATATGACTCATATGAAAGAAAGCACCAATTAACATCAACTTATTACTATACAGAGAACCTTTAGAGAGAGAGGCAGAACTCAGATATTATTATTATTATTATATTTAGGGTTATGGTTTGATGAAAAGAACATGTGGAGTTCTCATATAAAACACACAGAAACAAAATGTAAGAAAGCTATAAACCTCATGAGGAATGTATGTGGTTACGACTGTTAAATCACTGTTAGATATATATCAGGTCAATCAGCGTCCAGATGATCTACTGCCATGACGCTACACCCTCCGATACAGCAGGTGGCGGTGTGCACCTTTAAAGTTGGTTTGCAATCCGCCAGTACAAGAAGAAGAAGAAGAAGAAGACGAAGAAGACGACGAAGAAGAAGACGACCCCCACAGACACAAACAACAGACAAACAACAGACTTGCAGCGAACAAACAGCCGCTGAAAAACACTAAATCTGCGTCACAGATCCACAAACTGTCAGAAATGGTTTGACTGATCATCAACGGTGAGTCCTTTCATATAGAAACTCTATAAGCTTTAATTACTAACGTTAATCATTAACTCAGCTGATCTGTTGACCTGCCTCGAGCCTTAAAAACACATTAAAAAAATCTTATTCTTTAACTTTGTAAAGTATTAAAACTGGCTTTACAGAAGCAAAGTGAGCAGAGTTATCGGTGTGTTCGCTCATATATCAAATTAAATTATTTAATTATTCAATGTAATTATACTAAACCTTATAATTTCCAGAATACCATAACTTTACATTATGTTTGGTAAAAAAAAACATTAAATAATGTTAAAAAAAACACTGTTACACATGCGGATTGAATGTTTTATTCATATTCAAGGTTGTTAATTAGTGTTTTGCTACAAACACTGAACACATCTGGTCCTCGTGCATAAATGGATGTAAATATAAATATATCCACATTAAATAATAAACCGTCCAAAACACAAACCATTCCGAACAAATCACTCAAAGTGTAACACGGTGCGCAATATAACAAATAAAAAATAAATTACAATGTTTAAAACAGCAGCATCCGACACTGTAAACTTTCTCTTTAGGTGAGATTTGCTTTAAGAAACACTAAGCGCCTCAGCTCAGAGGGGCTGATCCGTCTCTGTTATTATCGTCCTGTTTTGGAGGAGATTCTCTCTGAAGGGACTGAAGTCGCTGTGATGCATCATCTCCCTGCCGCCACCTGGACAGTCATAGATAGACTGAGCCTGCAGATTCCCATCAGCTCAGGATCTTACTTCAGCATCTATTTAAGGATTCCTTCTTCTAGTGTTGCTCTGTCATCAAAGAGCCTCTGAACAGCAGACGTTTGTGGCTCCACTTCTAGTCCCTCTGCTCCCTCTGGGCCTCCTGCTGGGCCTCCTGCTGCTGGAGCTGCGTCTTGTCATTAAAGGCCAGTTTTTTTTGAAACTCAGGTCCAGTACGGTGGTTTCTGAGAGAGCAGTATCCATTCTGTAGAACTTTGTCACTCTGTCACTGTTCCTGCTGTTGTTCTCTGCTGACTCTTGCACACGAGAAACAGTTTGGAGGCTGTCATGTAGCTGAAAAAAGAGAAAACAGTAGCTCAGAAAATTATGCTTTGTTGTTCAGTTTATTCTTGTCTATTATTACTGGCATTCACCTCTAACACGCAATGACATAATAATAAATCTCTGCACTGAACTCTACAGTGAACAATGGATGTCTCTCATGCTATCTCAGATAAGATAAGACTTCATTGTCCTTGAGGGGAAATTTGACTGCATACGGCTGCGATCTACTTCCTTGTCGTCTCAGAGCATCAACAAGTACATTGCTGATGGCCGGAGTAGATATGATTGTATCCTCTGACTGTAGAACCTGTTTCAGCAGATAAAATGTTGAATTCCACCTCGTAACACGTTCTAGTTTGGGCCTCAGCTCAGACGTCGAGAACATTTCAGCTTCACCACCGTCAGAGCTTCACAGTCGTTCCTCTGCCAACTTCTCTGACGTTTGTCTGTCATGAAACTGAAAACAGTCCAGCTGACAGGACAGCATTTTATCATTTCCAATGAAGTGATTTGTAACAGACATGGAGGAAGTGGTGGCTCCTTCCTGGAAGAACAAACATTGGGTTGAGAGTTTGAGTGTAGCTTTTAAATCCCTTGTAATCATTTTAGCTAATTCCTCATCCACTGTGATCTGTCTTGCTGGGGTCATGAACTTTGGCTTAAATTGGCTTCCAGAGCCTCTGGGTTGTAACACGTCATGGTGGATGTAAACGCTGCAGCAGCAACAGCTCCAGCAGCTTTTCGAACCTGCTCGATATGATTCTACATTCTGCCTTCGTGTTGTCTGTTATTAAAATGCTTTTATGAAATTAGATTTAAACTAAATTAAAATGTTTTCTGTTGTTCACACACACCTCTCTGTCCTCTGTAGACAATCAGCTGTTGTTCTTCAGGTCATTTACAGACATTTTGTTCAAATTAAATCAAAACCACAATCTTTCTAACCAGCTAACCTGAACCAAGAGTCTAAACCTGAGCATGAAAAGTCTAACAATGCTGTCGTTTCTACTATTTTTGTGAAAAAACAACAACTGGGTACGTTGTCTGTGAACATTTGACTCGTACGTCCAGTATCAATATTTTTGGAACTTGCCAAATACGTTAATTAACGACATTTTCTCATTATGTTGAGAGAAAACATGATTCAGCAGCATTATGTTTCTAGTAAAACATGAGACGCTTGATTTAAATGTGTTGTGTTCAAGTGCATCATCTCATTTATCTGAACTAAACTTTTGAGTGTTTATTGTCGCCTCTTCATCCTGGAACACTTCTCTCCTCCTCTCTGCTGCACCTGAAGGGAGAAAAAACCAAAACTCATCCATCGTTTCAGAGCAACACACACTGCGTCGCTTCGTGACGCATCATTGGACACGTGTCGGTTTACGGTCGTATCACACGCCAGACGCAGAACACGGACAGAAGGAGTCAGAGTACAGGAGGAGGGATGTGTGGGAGTAAATGTGATAAAGCTGCTTCTCTGGAGAGAAGACAGGCGTGGACATACTGATGGATTGGTCCGGCTGTTCGGGGACTCTTTGGTGCTTTGGAGTTGCTTAAAATCCATCTGTTGTCATAGCAACAAGTCCTTTAACTCAAACCTGCTAAACTGCCATTTATTGACAGTAAACTGGATCCTGATGAACAACAAACATGAACTGACTTCCAGATACAAGCGATGAAAGAATGTTGATATAATTATGATTATAGATAAGAACATGCAGGTTATTGATAAATCATTATGATATATTGGTGTAATTATCACAATTAACATGATAAAATATACAACTCAATAAAAGAACCAATCAAAATTTAGTTTGAGATACTAAAAAGACAAAAACTAAAAGATTCTGTTAAAAGACCAACGGAGCCAGAATATGTAGCATTCATATAAATAATATCACCATAGTCCAGTACAGATAAACATGTGCTATATATATATATATATGTTTGATGCTGAGCAGAGCTTCCTCTCACAGTCTCCTGCGGTTGTTGTTTCCAGCCTGCAGGTACGTGGTGCGGAGGATCCGGGCTGCGGCGGAAAGCGAAGGGCAGCAGAAGACGATCGCAGCATCATGTAAGCAGGTGAAAGGTGAGTTTGGTACAAATGATGGAAGAGCTGAAATCAATGAGTCTCTGCTGAATTCATTAACAACATGAACCAGTTACTCAAAACACCTGGAAACTATCAGCTTAAAGCTCCACGAGATCATTTATAGCAAAAACACTTTCACCTTTAAAATACAACTATTGATGTGATTCAGGCAGCTCTGAACGATGAATCCAGTATCAAAATATCTTTCAATCAACTAATCGATTAATCATTTCAGTCATTTTTCAAGCAAACCGTGTTCTTGTTCAGCTTCTCAAATGTGCCGATGTTCTGCTTGTTTTAGACAAAACAAGCAGACTGAAGGCTTCATAAAATAATGAATCTATATTAATATTAATCAATAATGGAAATAATTGTTAGTTGCTGCTCTAAATCTTACCAATAATGTCGTTCAGGTGTCACTGAATGTATCTGGGATTTTGCAGAAACATAAGTAGTCAGTGATGTTGGATTCTTTACAAAGGAGACAGAAGCTAATACAATATTATTATTATTATTATAATTATTATTATTATTAAGTCATTTAATTCTTCCAACTCATCTGACAGGTCAGCTGTTGCAGATTCCTGGTTTATACAGTGAAATAGTTTGTAATAAAGCAGCTTTGTCTGTTTTGCTGCACATCACTGTGTTCATGGAAACCTTTGTTCCAGTAGTTGTGTCCTGATTGGACAGACGGTTTATCATGACACACTGACAGGAAGTTCAGTGTTATTATTGTGTTTTGAAGGTCAGGTTTAGTTCAGCTGGGTCTCTGTATATGCGGGTCCATTTTAAAGGGTCAGTTCACATCTTTTTCTCTCTTTACCTCTCGTCGTTTCTCTCCAGTCAGATAGTTTTAGTTTTATTTGTTCATATTTAGAGGTTTCTGTCTCTGAGTGTTGCCTGCATCTTAATAATGTGGCTACTTAAGAAATGTTAGTTTGGTTGATTTGCTTCCAAAATATGATGACAACAAATGACACATGTCTAAATCCAAAAAAAAAAAAGTGATGACATTAGCCGACATTATTTCTCCATCTGAAAAACACTATAAATGATGTAACGTTTGATTACATCCTCAGTTCTTTATCTTTGCTCATGTTTGATTTCCATCATAAAGAAAAACAGAAAGCTCTGGATGATCTGAGCTCAACATCATTTCAAACACGTCTGCCTCCTACATTAACAACTGGAACTGAAACCTGCAGCTCTGTGGAAAATGTCTTTATGTGTATATATATATATATATATGTGTAGTTGAACCTGTTCAGGTTTGTTTGTGTTCTTTACAACACGTTTCAGCCCAGCAGCTGTCAGCCTGTGTGATTTATTCTCTGTCAGGTTGGTCAGCATCAACATTACACAGTACTGTTGATTCAGGGCGGCTGCACACTGCTGATAACTGGTTTCATTTCACCATGAAATAGTTCACCTTCGTGTGTGTGTAGGATGTTTATGCTAAACAGTCCTCACACTGAGCTTTAACCTCTGACCGCAGAATAACGAGGAGGCAGCACGGACCGGCTCGCGCTTTCTGAACATGCTGATGTTGAGGGTGCGGAGAGTTTGGAGGGTGGCGTGTTTTCTTTTTAGCTCTTTCAAAACCAAATATACAAGAGCAGATATGTAAGGAAAGGATTAAACGGTGTGTTTGTCTTAAATCATTCTGCTGATTCAAATAGTTTCTTTCAGTCCAGATCAAACATTTGTTCACTTGATTCAAACCATACAAATAACTGTATCACTGTTACTGATTCAAGTCGTCCACAAAAAGCTTCACAGCTCAGTCTCGTCTTCTCACATCATGAGTGTTTCTGTGGTTTTCACAGCCTTTTAACTCACTTTTAACAAGGAGGCAACATCCTGTGAATCACAGCTGAGCTGACAGCAGCCAACAGCTACTGATTCAGTGTTCAATCTGCCAACTATCTGTTCCTGTTGTCACTAAGAGCGGCAGTAAAGTGGTCAATTTAGTGCTGGGTCTGGTGATTTTATGGGATTTGTTGACTGACAAAAAGACTGATCCTTTAGTTTAAATGTTTCCAAACCCTCGTACCCAGAGTGGCTCCTTCCCTCGGAGGAAAACTTTTCTCTTCATTATTTTGTAAAGGAATTAAAACATCAGGACGTAACCGAGCATCAAATCAAACCAAATGATCCGTGTCTCTCCATCATCTCCCTGCAGGACAAGGAGACGACAGGATGAGCGCCGAGCCAGCCTTGATCCCCCAACCGACGGAGGCTGTCGACGTGCGGCGGAAGGAACAGTGCGGATCCTGAAAGTAAACCGAGAGCTGGAGGGAAGAGTGGAGGGTTCATAATGAGGAGACAAATACATAAACACACACACACACACAGAAACAAACACACACACACACACACACACACACACACACACACACAGAAACAAACACACACTCAAAATCTGTCTTGGAAGGTCAGTTTTTTACTAAAGTCAAGTCGATATCACATCATGTCGACTGTTGTGGCTCTAAAAGGTCGTTTTAACAAATGTAAAGGAAACATCAGCAACTGTTTATTAAATATCATCTTTTCCATTCGATATATATATATACATACTGTTGGCACTGACATGTAAATTTCCCTCCAAAATGCAACATAAATCGCACATAAACACGACCTTCACATAACCTCCGCCTGCTTCCAGCTCTCGGTTTGCTTTCTCGCTCGTCCTTCGTGCAGTGAAGTGAGCGAGCGGTCCGAGTCTGCAGAGAGAATGAAAGTCTGATCACCAAATCCTCAACCGAGGAACTGATCAGTCTGGATCAATATTTAAGACTCTGCTGATGAAGCCGCTCCAAGTCATATATATATATATATATATATTAATTAATTCATGTGTTCATAGATTTGTTCTAATTCTCTGTCACTGGAATCATTTTCATTAAACAAGAACACATTTCTTCTGTTCTCTGTGTGGGTTTTTCTATTTGTAGTGGTTGAGATTTATTTTATTTTATTTTATTTGACAGGGACAACGCTCGTTTATCAACAGGAAGAGAACATCCTCGGCCAGATGTTGAAGAGGAAACGACCTAAAATTAGAATAAAATCACATCTTGTAGAAGTCATAGTACGTAACATAAATATTATACATCCACCAATCAAAACAATGTTATACACAACACAATATAATTAACAACAGATAGTAGTTAAAGCTCTAGGATGTTTTCTGTACCAGTATGAATAATAAATATAATATATAAAAACAGAAAATACACACAGTGAAGTTAAAAATTAGAATAAATGTAGTTCAATAAGAAATGGATCAAGTTCAGCTACAAGCTACTTTCCACTCATTCTCTATTCCCTTTATAAAACACACTTGATGTGTCTTTAAACTGGGGAAATAGTGAAGAAACCAGCACACAGCCTCTTCAGAAGGCTACAACCAAGTTCACTAATTTCCATAATAAATAAACTCAGTCTCAGGAGCGCAAGTTTCCACAACTAAGTTATTATTCTACGTTTTTCTAAATTATATAAATTATATTGTTAACCAGTTTACAACATGGACTGCAACGTGAAATAAATGAAATGAAATATACAGTATTTTACCTTTTTAGCTTTATGTTTTAACTGACTTCTTACAGCGATAAAATAAACATTTTCAAACACTTTACAGAAAGTTCTTAAGCGACCAGCTTAAATACAAACAAACAAAAAACGCTGTAGCGACATGTTAGCAGCAGCTAGTTTAGACTACACAGAGACTGTTTCTCTCACCATGAACGACAATGACATATTAAAAATCAATAACATATGTTGACAAGTTTATTTATGTGTTATGAAAATAGAATAGAGGGAACATGTTAGCATATCTGTGAAAGGAATGAAATGCTGTTTTCTGAAAAGTTATTTTAACATGTGTCACACTCAGCAGGACACTACAGTGAGCAGTAAGATGAGATTTTTGGATCTATAAATTGTGATGCATTCAAACTTGGTTAGCAGAAAAGGATGTACATGTCATGGATAATACTTTTTTTCTTTCATTGTGAATTTTAAAGGGAACTAAATAGACTGAGTGGTCCTGGTTCAATATCCTGCTTATGATCAGTTCATGAGTGGAGAGGCTCACACATGTCTAATAACAGCAGGACAGAGAGGAGCGAACGCTGTAAAAAGTCTTTACACAGCAGAGATTACAACTAGAAAGCTGAAAAAACAGTTTTAGAAGAAAGTATGGAGGAGTTTTATGGATATAGATGCTTGTTATTTTTATCTGTGCTCACAGTAATCTCTCTTTAATGTTCTTGAAATCATGAAGGTTTCAATTTCTTCAAGCAAGTGTTCCAGTGGATGGAAAGTGAACTAAAGAAACAGGCTCAATTTTTTCATAAATACTATAACAATTATACACTGAGTTACAGAGGCCAGACAGGAAGTGACATTCATGTTATGGTAGATGTATGATAGCTAAGAATTTAAATATGTCCTCCACCGCCAAGCTAATTTATTCCAACTAAGAAATAACACTTTAGTCAAACTCTAAATACAAGACTACACTGTAATCTGATGTTCTTGATTAGTCTTGATTGGTCTAACTTGATCACAGGTCTTTAATCTTGGCAATTGTAGTGTGTGCTGCATGAATGCACACCAGCATCTGGACTAAATGGGTTTGATGGAGAAATGGCAAAACCACGCTCTGGTTGTGACGCATTTCACTTGTGTGCTACCAGGTCGGGAGAGAATTAGCTGAATGTGTGATCTATTTCCCTCCTGCAATTGTTTGAATCTTTTAGCGTATGGAAAATGTGTCCTTTATGAATGATTTATTACTGTAACGGACAGGAAATTAGATTTAGACTCACAAACAGAGCAGCTGGATTAAAAGCAAAGTCAGTGAGAAGTCAGAGGTCAGTGACGGGCTGAAAACAGACAACCGAGTCCAAAGGAGCTTAAACTGACAGGCAAAGATCAAAAGGTGAGCTTAACAAACCAGGCGTGAAGAATTCACACTATGGCTGGAGACACAATAGATGATCTGACGAGGGACTGAGGGAAAGAGGATGAAGTATCTTAAAGTGCCACAGACAGCCGCTAGCTGCTCCAACTGACTCCCATTCAAAAAGACTCAACTTCCCTCTAGAATTACTGAGTCAATCATTGTTTTCAATGAGTCATTCTGGTCTCAATCTCTAAATTCAGACCCTCTAATAAGTGTGCTGGTGGTCATTTTGGAAATTATTGTTCCATTAATAAGATTTGAAGACTTATAGTAGCTTTGATGTCTGCTGTGTGGATGATTGACAGCTGTGATTGACAGTTGGCTCCGGGACTCACACTGAGTCATATTGTCACAATATTTCACTAAGTTTAATGTTACTTGATTATGATACCTGCCCTGTTTGGACAATTTAGCTAAAGTAGCTAACGTTAGCCCAAGTGTGCAGCACTCTGTGTTCCCAGTAAGCTAGCGTTAGCTTCAGTCTGAGGTAGTGGGGTGTGTTTCCAGAGCGTGAAAGGCAACACCCTGCACTCCTTATCTGGAAGCTCCTGGCTCCAAACGGAGAAAATGGCGTCAACCATAAGCTACAATTCTGGGCTTCAAACCGGCTCCAATGCAAACCACAACTCGCTACCTCCAGCTTTATATACAGGCTATGTGGAAAGCTGATTAAGTCAAGTCAATAATAATAAGAATCAATAATGGTCAATTCATACAGCCCAATTTCTGATCCTTCCCATCAACGTGAATGATGGCGAGTACCTCGGACAGCTCCTGCATCCCTGTGTCAGCACCTTGGACAGCAGCCATGACAGCAGAATGTGATGCAGGAATAAACATAATATTATAAACATAACAAACATAATAATAGAAGTTTTTCAGGTTCAGTTTCCTTGTCATGATCTAGAAGCTTCCAGACAGACAAAGTCACATTACCCTGAGTCCCCGTCCAAACAATAAAAAGACTTTACAAAAGGACAAAATGGGTCTCTATCATCCTTACAATATGCTCTCCAGGATGTTAGTTGGACCAGACATATTATTTCCTGCCTCTGGTCAAATATCTTTTGCTTTCCAGTTTTTCAGCATAAATTCTATGTAATTATGTCTTTGAAGTAATTATCATCATTATAGGCTTGTTATATAGACTGAGTATAAAAGCAACAACTTACATAATAAATAGAAGAGAGAAGGAAGCAGGACATGGTGGATTTACATCACACCGCAGACAAAGAAAGTTATTATCTTGAACAAAGTGGACTCATTTGTAGTCAGTCTTGAAAACAAGTGAAAGCCACATGCTGGAGTTATGACTATCGCACATCTCTACATGACAGAAAGTGTAAAACAATGTAATATCTGTGCTGGAGCGGTTTAATTTGTTTGAAACGACCCCTACTGTTGTTACGCCTGTCAAACTTTCTGCTCTCGCTCAACATAACACTCAAACTCCCTCTTGAAATATCAAGTGCTTGATCTCAAACAGATGTAGAAAAAAGCAGCTTCTCATCTCTATCCAGGCTGATTTTACCTGCTGAAATGACAACTGACAGCTTTTCTTGGCTCTGTCTATCGTTAGCTTGGTGTAAAATGTCATTTTTATGTTTTAAGATGACTCATTTTACGATGAGAAGCCTGTAAAAGGTGTCTTGAATATGCATTTGATGGCTATTTGTATGATAACATGCTAACAGACTGAAGCTAAAGCTGCATGTTCCAAGCACTGTGATAATAATAAAATGTTTAAAAAGCTGTGTCCTCGTGTCTTTGTGATGGGCTGTATAAGAAGTAACCCTCTCCATTTTTCATTAAACTCCAATAGTTGAATTCTCACAACCTGTGTGAGTCTTTTCATGTCAATGTGCAGCTGCTGCCTTACAGTAAGTCCTCCTGATTGCACAACACGTCTTGAGTATTTCATAACCCTGTATCACTTTCAGCACTACTCATACAGCATCCAATATTCCTGTTTTCTGACACTCCCAGAGGACATGATCCAGTCTGCAGGATGTCTGCAGTGTACATGAAAATCTGGTTTTAGTTTTAGGAGAAAAATAGAAAAATCTAATGATGTTTTCCCAGCAGCCTGAAGCTGGTGCTTATATGTTGTACCTTATGAGGAGTTCTGTTCCCCATTTATCTCTGATACACTCATTCCTTTTTCCATCACCAAACCTTGATACAACACTGAAATCACTATGAACCCTGTTTTTCTATGCATTACATAGTGTCACATACAGTGGTTCACAGTGGAAATTACTCAAAAAACAAACAGACAAACAGAAAAAAACCTCTTACTTGCAGATACCTAAAATAATCCTGGATTTCATACCTGCCCACAATATGTTTCCTGACATGCATACACACTGCATTTCTTAATTTAATCAAATAAATACAGTATTGTGCAAAAGTTTTAGTCACTGAAAGTAAAGTGAAGATGCTTTCGAAAGTAATGCCATGAATAGTTTTTATTTAACATGATACTTCTGTCTCTTCATGTTAATCCCAGACTGACTCCATGATGCTGAGATCAGGGCTCTGTGGAGGCCAAACCATCTGTAGCAGGACTCCTTGTTCCCCTAGTTGATGAAGATGGTTCTTTATGACTCCGGCTGGATGTTTGGGGTCGTTGTGATGCTGCAGAATAAACATAGAACCGATCAGACGCCTCCCTGATGGTTTTGCATTATGGAGAATCTAAAATGCCTAAAACTTTTGCAAAGTACTGTCTATAAGAATCACATAAAAACACACAATAATAAAAGAATAAAAGTGCTAAACAAACAACTTTAAATAGCCAGCCTGACAATAACATAAATAGTAAAACACAATAAAACTAGCATCAAGTAAAATCAGGAAAGGTGACGTGATAAAAGTATATATATTGTTGTGAGAGGAAGTTTAACTTGAGTGTGAAGGAAGGTGATAGGAGGCCGACTCAGAAGCTGATTTATTTTCACACACACACACACACACACACACATACACACACACACACACACACATACACACATCCATAACTCCAGACAGTGAGTCCAAACTTTTGACTGATGCTGTAAATCAAACTTGACCTACTTCAGAACCCACTTCATCAGCTTAACAAACTTCAGACATGATTACAAGTCTCAACAACTTCCTGCAATCAGTCCAGGCAGAACCATCTTCCTCTCAGGGTGTCTCAGTCTCAGTCTTCCACACCTATAACAGATAAGTCAGTCAATATTATCCCTCCAACCAATATTCAAAATATTCCTCACCATGCACCATGCCACAATATCAGCACAGATAAACAAAACAAAACGTTTAACACAATACAATAAATCCCCCCATACTCGGTTTAACCCATGAGAGCATAAAATCAGGATGTGTTCGTTCCCTCTTGAACTCTTGTGAAACATGATGAGTTGAAACAAAGAAACATCACAAGAAAACTAAAGATTAAATCAATAAACAATAACTGAACCCAAACAATACTTGTCTGTCTTGATTTAACCAGAAAATGTTGATGAAACAAGCAAAAATAACAAGAAATAAACCCGTATGTGCACATGTTGTGGTTGTAGTTGTGATATAAACACCCCTCATGCAAGATGGATACAGTCATGTCAGGGTTGTACAGTTTAGAGGCAAACACACACACACACACACACACACACACACACACACACACACACACACACACACATGCTACAGACTGTTTGCAACGTGTTAAAATTTTAATGAGGGAACTACAAATTAAAATCTGTTAATGAGGGAAATCCTCGTTACGTTTGCTTCCTTCTATCCGACTACATACAAACACATCTATATGCACAGAAAGTTCCTTGTGGTCCAGACGGCTGCACAGCGCATCTCATCTGCTCATTAGTCATCAAAACAACCTGACAGATGGTTGAGGATGGCACAGATGTCACAGACAGGCAGACGACGGTGGACGGAGGAAGTGGAAACATCCTTCTGCTATCACACATCATAAATTTACTGGATATCACATCCTTTATCCTTAGATGATGATTTAAATGAGGAAAAACTCCCCTAAAAATGAGAGGATTTCTTCTTAAATAGACTTTAAACTGTGTGAATTTTGAGATTTTCGAGACGGGAACTGACGCTTGAGAGAGAAACGTGGTGAAATCTTTCCTCACCAATCCAAAACACTGTCCTATTGTAGATCTCGCTGTGAGTCTCGTCCACCGACTGTTGATTTGGAGCTTTGGAGACCAGAGACAGTCTGACAGTGTCTGAAATTTAGGACCAAATACTCACAATGTGACTGCTGCTACGACCCACGACTACAAACCAACCAATGAGAACACGACATGAAATGATGCAGAATACACTGGCTGAAACGACATTTCATAAGTGCAGGAAAAATACACTTTTTCTCTTTAATACGTCCACGGCACACAAAAACCAAAACTTTGCTGCATTTTCAAACCTCAGAGCTGCGATTCATCACACATTCATCTCACAATCTGACAGCCTAAAACTGATATCGAACAAGGTTTTATTACAGGCTCATTCACAGTGTAACTTACACCAGACTCCTAAAACTTCATGTTATCTTCAGCTGAACTTCTGAATGCATTCAGACAGTGTCAACAACAATTATTGCAAAGGTCATTAACTGCAGAGCTGTTGTACTGGGTTGTTTTACATTGCACAGTGATGTCGCTTCTTTTGTCATTTATTGTATCGAACTGAATATTGTTATGGAATTTTCCATCTTTAGGGGTTACAGGTTGGAGTGACATTGGGTCACGCTGTAATTCTTAATCTCTCCTCGAGACTTCAGCTGTCTGTGATGTTTTAGTGAAAGCAGAAACTTCTTTGATTAGGAGTATATCAGCATTTCCATGGTTACCAAGGTCAGAGGAGGCTTCCCTAAACAACACAGATGGATAGATGACACAGTCAGACGCTCAAACCAAAACTGCTGAAATTACATACAACGTGACTTGAAAGGTCCCTTGTTTAGAAACTAGTGAACCAATCAGACTAATTTTTCATACTGTAGGCTGATAAAGACTCGGACTCGGACCTACAGAGGGCAGAACGGAGCAAACAGCATTGGAGCAAAACACTTTTCAGCATTAAGACATCAAAAGTCTCGTGTGCGTCTTTCTCCACTGCTGACCATCACTCAAAATATCCACAACAAATAAAAGATGATTTTATATTCTGGAAATTAAGTTTGAAAAACTGGGGGTCGTCTGATATTTGAGGATGAGACGATGATGTGTTCAGGTGTAACAGCGGCTCCTACGGAGAGTGTTGCATTATGGGTTGTTTGTAGCCTTAATGTTGCTAGGCTAGTGAGCTTCTTCAAGTCTGTATCGTCTTATAATTGGGCCAAATGCTAATCCAAATAACCCCATCAGTCTTGGTCCCCTATCCACCTACATATCTCGGAGTTCGATTCAGGTCTAAGTTTCAAACCACACATTAACAAAGTTGTCCAGTCCAGCTTCCTCCAAATCAGAACCATTTCCAGAATTAAGCCAATGCTCCACCATTCCCACCTTGAAAAAAATCATCCATGCTTTCATTTTCTCTAGACTAGATTACCGCAACTCCCTCCTTTCCGCTATAACACAAAAATCCCTGTTCCGCCTCCAACTAGTTCAGAACGCAGCAGCTCAGCTTCTTACTGGTTTTAACGGATGACATCACATCACCCTGATTCTGGCTTCTCTCCATTGGCTCCCTGTTCATTTTAGAATTGATTTTAAGATTTTTACTGATCACTTTTAAAGCACGTCTGGGTCTGAAGCTCCAACCTACTTAACAGATATGCTGACCCTGTACGAGCCTTAGATCCTTCTGGCTGTTCCAAAGTCGAGGCTTTAATCTAAAGGTGACCATGCTTTTTCCATCAGGACCCCTCGACTTTGGAACGACCTGCCTGAGGAGATAAGGCTGCAGAATCAGTGACTTCTTTTAAATCACTTCTTAAAACCCATTTTTACAGACTTTCTTTTATGTAAACGTTGTCTTTTGATCATCTTTCTTTTAAACTTTTTATCATCTCTTTATTGTCTTTCTTTGCCTTTGGCCGCCATCTTTTTAAGGTCAGATCTGTTATTGTTTTCTATTTCATGTCTTTGCTTTGCATTGTACTGCTTTTGCTTTGTCTGTCAAAGCACTTTGTAAACTCTGTTCTTAAAAAGGTGTATAAATAAAGATATTATTATTATTATATGTTAGTTTAACTTGGCATCATATTCCCCCCTTTACACATGTTTATATAACATTTCTATAAAATGGAATGGAAACCTTTTAAAACACAAATTATTATTCAAAACTAGACAACAACAGTGATTTCCTGAACGTCCTGCGTAGTCAGTGCAGGAACATTATAGAGCTGTGACCCCCTCAGTGAAAAGGTCAGATAGCCAGAAAACATCGAACACTGAAAGGAAAGAAACAAACACCCACAACGTGTCCAGAAATGAGCCGACGTTGGCCATGAGCTGAACGCTGACCTCAGCCAGTGGTGAAGTGGTGAAGAAAACAACAAATCATTTTCTTGGCAAGTAAATAAATGATGAATAAATTAAAGAGTCTATTCAGTTGTTGCTTGAAGCTTTATAGTCGGGGAGAGAATCATGCAGCATCCATAGAAAAGGCAGCATGAGGTGGATCATTGTAAAGGCAGTTAGCCAATTCTCTCTCTGAAAACAGTTTTCCTTCCACAGTGACAGTGATACACTGATGAAATACATCAAAATTATATAGTAATGAGTGCTGACAGTTAGATACAGAGAGAACATCTGCCTGAGGTTAAAGTGAAAGATTAGAACTGAGAGCAAATTTAATGTAAAATGTGATGTATAAACAGGTCAATGCATTGCAAACACAGGATGTAACTGGGAAATGTTGGTTTTATACTGTACAAAAAAATAAGATCATGTGATAATAGTTTACAAAAACATAATTTTAATAATCATTACTTTATATAAACATTTGACTGTAATTACAAGCAACTCTCCAAAATATTTACAGGCTTTTCCCATAAATGTATGAGGTTAACTTTATATAAACATTATTTGACTACTTTGTTGTGGTTGTAAAGTGCACAGATAAAAAAAAAAACTGCAAGTTATACTACAGCGTGAGTCTCATCTACCTGCATTTGGCGCTTGCACAACGAAACGTAGTATTCTATCTGATGATTACTTTTTTCTGCTGTGCATTGTGTAGACTAATACATCCATTAATTTAGAACACTGAAATTGTTCAAACATCAAGCATCATCAAGGAAAAATACCATCTTGTTTGCCTGATCTTGAAGGATTGCATTTGTCACACAGTTGATTAAAGAGAAAGAGACCATTCTGCTGTGGTTGAGTTACATTGACTTTGAACTAGTGAGGGACTGCGAACAGAACAGTGAAGCTCTGTCATGAAAAGCTGTCAATTCATAAGCTGTCTTGTCTGAATCAGAAACGGTCTGTTAATATTAAGCTTGAGGGAAAATGCTTTCAACAAGCTTTGAGCTAAATCCTGTCTTGCATTGTTTTCAAGATACCATTAATGGGTGTTAAAGGAGGATAATTTGAATATAATTTTACATAATTTTTTTGTGTTTTACATCCAGAAATTTCTGCTTTGATGGGGCAGTCTTAAGGATAAATTGGATAATTCTATGAATTTACAAAAGAATACTGTAAAAAACAAGCCATTATTTAAATAAGGTAATTTTAAGGTATTTTCTGCAATGTTTTTCTTTTTTTGTGCACATTTATACATTTATTTAGCATTCTAGCAATATTTTATATATTTTTTGGACTGTAAAAAATGCAGATAATGTCTACAGTAAATATCTGTATTTTAAAAAAAATTCTTTGTAGAATAACATGGCATTTACACTTAATGTAGAAAAAACAAACAAAAAAAACTGTAAAATAATACAGAAAATTTCTGTGAAATAATTTTTTTTTTTTTTTTTTACAGTGTACAGCTAACTGTGTCTGTTTGCTGTTTGGTGCTGTGCAGGTAGTGTACAGTGGCTTTTTACAGCTTTTTTCTGAAAACAGCTGCCTGCTGCGGCTGAAAACGACACTATGAGAGCTCTGAGAGTGAACCAAAACAGTAAAGTTGCAGCCGGACAGATAAACAATGAGCTGAAACTCACTATAAAGCTCCGTAAAGCCGAGAGGAGCTGCAGAGTCACTGATAATTCTCTGTAGGTTCATCACTACGAGCCACAACAAACATATTACACACTGACAGCTCATAAAGTGATAATGTACAGCTGCTTTAATGTGAATCTTTAGGTTTGGGTTTAAGGAAAACACACTGATATATTTTCAAATACAACATGTCAGACTTTGTCAGGAATAAAACAATAAAGTCCTGGTTTTACTTCCATCTTTCTCTCTGGTGTTTTTACAATCTATCACCATCAGCAGGTGTCCATTTACACTGGCTTTTCTATTTCCTCTGCCACAGTGGTGACACAGAAATAACAAAGTCATAAAGATACTGCACGAGCCCAAACATGTATTTTTGTCTTCCAATTTATTGGTGCGAAACATCTGTGCTGCCATTTAGTGAATATATAGACAAACACAATTGATTCACAAACGGGAGGAGAGCGACAAAACCTTAATAAAAATCCCACAGGCCTCTATTCTCATTACTGCTCACAGTCAGGATGAAGAGAGGCAGCTGGGAAGAGCATGAAAAGGTGTAATGAGCTGCAGGTATACGACCCTGCTGCTGTCAGATACAGAAGAAATTAAGACAAAGAAGATGTGAGAAACACAAGGTGAGGAGATGAGAGTGTCTGCAGGCTGTTTGTACTCCCTGAGAGCCAGTTTGTGTCTGACAATGATGGAGTGAAAAAAACCTCTTTGAAGTATTTTATCTTGTCTTTTTTTTTTTTTGAACTTATTTTATTTCCTTTTCTCAAGTGCAGTCATACAGTACAATCAGCTTTTCAAATATTTATATTAATACAGGTGTAAATGAAGCAATGTTAAGGGTCCGTTCATGATTTTTGATCTTCCATCATGTGTCCATCATCCATACAGCCATTATCAGTGCATAAGTAAATAAAATGAATAATAATAATAATTTTAAAAAGGTAAATAAATTAATTAAATAAAATAAAAAAATAAACAAATGTTAAAAACAAAGCAAAACAAAAAAAAAGTTACAAATACATACATACGTATATAAACACCAAAAAAAAAAAAAGGTAAAACTTCAAGTAAAACTTCACATTTAAATAACGAATGGGAGCATCATTCTCCTCGGAGGGAAAGAAAAGAAATAATAGGTCACCGTTTCGTCAAGAACAGCTCTGTCTTTAGTTGTAACCTTGCTGTTATATTTTCCATATAATAAACATCCTTTATCTTCTCTCTCCATTGTGTCACTGTGGGGGGCTTTTTTGGCCACTAAAAGAAGAATTCTCAGTAAAGATATCTGACTATTGTTTTCTAAATTTTCTGGCAATATTCCTACAAGAAAGTAAGATGGTTCTAATGGCACCTCTATTTTTAAACATTTTTTAATCTCATTTTGTATGTCGTGCCAGTAATCTGACAGTTTTTGGACAGTCGCAGCCCCTCCAGCAATGACCCGAGGTGCAAAACTAATAATGTGATGCTGCTAGAGTGTGAATCCGGTATTTCATCTAATCAATACAGAGATGAATGACTATGAGTGTAAAAGGAAATTAATATTTCATATCAAAACACTATGACTGTGATTTAATGGATATATAAATGTCACCATTATTCTTCCTGCTGCCATTGATGCATCCATTAGTTCAGTAATTCCTGCTGCGCTGATGATACACACGGATCTAAACGCAGTAAATCTAGTTACTGATGCTTCCACATTTACATTTGCTACGTCTGAAGTAGAGACTCAACAGCTTCCTCTGGAGATGGGAGACCTCACGGACCTCTCAGTCAGGGTTTATATCACTTTGTTGAGCAGAAGTAAAATAATTTAATTTCATATGACAGCGAAGGTAAATGCATATTTCTCCTCCACAATCTCCAATCCATTATTGATATTAGGAAAGATTCAAACTATTGTTTATTTTTAATGTTTTTTCCCAGAATTCCCCGGAAAGCAGTACTGATGATGTGGATGATGCTTTGCTTTTAGCCTTCATAACTATATTTACATAGTATTATATTTATTTATATCTACCTAATGTTAATAATTTCACTTTCAAGTATCAGTCAGATGTCACACTGCTTACAGAAAATGTACAGTTATGAAACCTTACAATTGAAAAATTCTGAATACAAATAGTAAAAATTGTTACTGTCTGCTGTTCCAGCTTTACTGAAGTGTCTTTTACAATGATGGTCTCAAAATCTGAACACACAGACATGAAACACATGCTGATATCATTCAGTGTGACTTCCTGAGGATATCGTTATCCCATCGCCAATAAACCTCCATAAATCCTCTCAGATATCACAGAAAAAGAGAACATCCCTGAATCATCACATTTTTAAATTTTATTCAATATCAAAGTAATCCAGTCATAGCTGCATGTTCGTCAATCTGGTTGTAAAGTCTCTGGAGTGTTTACAAAGCCTGAAACAAAACAGTATGACACTGTTAAAAACTAAAATATATCCTACAGAGAACATATGATGGAGAATAAAGTTGAATACATACATCATCCACTGATCTGTTTCTTCTAGAGAATTGATGTAGGTCAAGTTGAATAAAGGACAAACCGTCACTGTAACTGTTGTAAACAGATATTTTTGTGCTCAATAAAAACACATTTTAAAAAAAGGGACATTTTCTCCACTTCCTGCCTCGGTGCTTTCTCTGCCTCTGAACACTCAGTGTGAGGCCACATTGACCTTTAATAATCACAGTCAGCAATAAGCCTTTAAAGATTAACTGCACCCTTTTCCATTGATCGCTTTCTCACATAGAATAAAACTAATTCTGTGAGCAGTTATCACATATGTGCTGGTGCTAGATTCATTTATTTCAAGACAAATGTGACTCAGTGTCCCAGCACGGCTGCATTTCTAGCTTATTACTCATCCTGTATCTATGTCTCTGCTACTAACTTTTTAATTTCCTCTAAAAACTTTTCTACTCTCTTATTTTGCATTTGCATGTGTTGTACAAATACACTTACCCTGCCCAAAGGATGAAGTAGTAGTTGTTCAATTTAAATGCTTATGTGAACAAGAACAATTCTGAAGGTGAAATTTGTTCTGTAGGTGAAAGTCAGAGGAGGAAATTAGAATAGGATGATATAATAAAATTGGCATTAAAAAAATAAGGTATATAAAAGTAGCACTAAAAGAAGAAGTAACAACATTAAACTTAGTGAAATATTGTGACAATAGTCAACGTCTACATAGCAGATGTCAAAGCTACAATAAGTCTTCAAATCTTATTAATGGAGCAATAATTTCCAAAATGACCACCAGCACATTTATTAGAGGGTCTGGATCAAGCAGCTTTGTAATGACCAGCAGGGGGCGACTCCACTGGTTGCAAAAAGAAGTCCGATCGTATAGAAGTCTATGAGAAAATGACCTTCAGTAAACACTTTCCTAATGAGTTTATGGTCTCAATCGCTAGTTTCAAGTCTTCTTCAGTACAGAATGATGTTCATTTTATAAATTTTGTCCCCATTTAGGTTAAAATAGATGATAAAGCAGCGTATACTTTAGGATGTGGCGACCTTGTGATTGTCAAGTCACTACCACGGTGACAACGTTGATTACGGTTACGTAACCATGGCGTAACCCCAGATTCAGAGTGTGGCCTTTTTCAGTGTCTTTTCAGTTCAGAAAAGTTAATTGTAAAATTTTGGTCACCTAAAAAAGTCTTGCTCAGCATTTGGTTGAACTAAAAGACCCTCTAAGGAGTCGGCTCTTCAGGTTTTCCGGTGAGTACATTTTATTTGAATGGTTTTAGGCCTGGTTTTCGCTAGCGAAAATTAGCATTAGCATTATCACAGTTAACCATAGACTAAAAATGTACCTTGCTAACCAAGCTAGCAGCTAGCGCTAGGGGTCAGCTCCACCCTCTCGTCCAAATACGGTCACTTCTGGCCTCAAAAATCCAAGATGGTGATGGTCCATAATGTTTTTTTTTTTACAGTCTATGGCTTGAATTTAGAGATTGAGACCATAATGACTTATTGAAAACAATGACTGACTCAATATTTTAGAGAGAAGTTGAGGCTGTTTGAATGGGAGTCAGTTGGAGCAGCTAGTGGCCGTTGGTGATACTTCATCCTCAAGACGTGGAGCTGCTGATTGGTCATAATCCATCATTTTCTGATTATCATTCAGTGCAAGTAATTAAGATCTCCACCATGAGGATTGAGAATCTGGTGCAGGTAAATGTGAGAATTAATTGTGATATTGATTACATTAACAATGGCTCTGTTTTATTCAAGTAAACCGTGACAGTGACCCTGAATCTGAAGCAGCTAAATGGAATTAAGCCATCATGCATTTAATTATAAAAACATTTGCTTTTCCTACAGTGACATGTCATAATGTCTCCATGAAGAAGCTCCATCCATGAGATTGTATGTGTGTTAATTGAAACATGACAATTATTACTGATGTGTGTTAAATCAGATGTACTGCAGAGTCCCGTTCGATCTCACACACATCTGTTTACAAAAACAGCCAAACACAAAGAAGATTGGATATCTTATCCCAGCACATATCACACACACACACACACACACATACACACACACACACACACACACACACACAAACACACTGGATGGAGAGAATTAATTTCAGACTGATCCGTGATGCTCAGTGTTTTGAGGCAATATTTGAAGACGAGGCGGAACAATCACGTCTTTAACTGACTCACACACACACACACACACACACACACACACACACACACACACAAATGTGAACTTAGCTTTTATGGAACAAAATGTTAAATCATCTTATTAGCTTTTTCAGAAACGTTCATTAATATTGATTCAGTGGGGAGTTAACCTTTATTTAAAATCAGAGCAGTGCTCGCTTTTCTGCTCTTTTCACACTCGCACATTTTACACATTCACACCTCGGAGCTGTCCAGTACAACCAGTCTGATCTCCTCAGTGGGGGTGATGAGGGAGGGGCAAGTGTAGCCCCAGTTTGTGCCTGTTATGTATGTTAGCACAAATTCATATAACGGAGATAACCGTCTAAAAAGATAATTAACTGGTGATGTGTGAAAAACCCAGAAGGTCGTTTAAAACACTGTTGTTCTGAAGTTGTTTACAGACTCAGCAAAGACAAACATTTTGTTTGCTGTATGGTATAAAAAAAATAAAAAATTCACCCATTTCCCCAGAGTCTGTTTCCACATCAAAACAAAAGTGGCATCATAGGAAACAGCAACTTGGAAAACTATTTAGACCGAGAGGAAAATAAACATTCAGATGAGGTGCAATGACATTATTTTTAGTTTTCTGCTGTGACGTCTCTCTCTGTGCTTTATTGCTGATATGATTAACATTATAAACAAACGTTATGAAAGTGGCAGGAATGGACCTAAATGCAAGCAAAACAGGTCTGAAGAAAACTTCTTTATTCGGAGTTTGCAGGCAAAACCAAAAGCTGGAGGGTCGAAAGCAAAACTGAACACTGAGCCAAGCAGAACAAAGGATCCGACCAAGACTGACTGCAAACCAAGACTTAGATACTAACTGAACTAATAAGGGAACGAGGAACAGGTGACTGGACACACTGGGAGCAAGGCAACGCTAACGAGGATGAACGCAGGGCAGGTGTGAGGAGGAGAAAACACCAGGAAGACACAGGGAACAGACTAACTAGTAAAAGTAAACTAAGGCTGCATTTACACTGCGCGTCTTGATGCCCAGTTCTGATGTTCTGCCTAAATCTGATTTTTCTGACCGTCTGCTTACATCTACTTTCACAAGTGACCGATATCCGATACCTTTGTTTAATCTTGCTTAACCCTTTAACATCCACCCTTTTTATAGAATTTTCGCCTATTTGGCATACCCTAACAGAAGAACTGTAAGGCCATGATGCATGTATCAGGCTTCATTTGACAGGTGACATCTTCTAGTTTCTGGAAATGTGTTTGTTTAGCATGTGGCTAAAACACAAACAAAACTACATCAGTTCAAATAAGGCTCAAAAAAGTGTTTTTGGTCCTCATTTTTATATTTGAATAACAATAATTAGGACATGCATTTATGCATTTATGCATTTATGACAGAACCGTGTGAATTACCACATACCTTCTACATCTTGTCAACCTGTATAATATTCCAGACCTTTTTAGTTTGTGGTGTCACAGTTAGTTTGAAAATTGTTGGAGACATTTGGGATAATGTAAGTACACAACTCAACAACATATATAACATAGGTCTAGTTGTTTTTTTTAATGTGGAATAATAACATATTATAGCATTAACTGTCATTTTATTCACTGTTAATTTTATAAATGTTTTTAAATCTCTTTTCAATACATTCTGCTCTGTTTTTAATGTTCTTATTTCTTGCATCTGTCTGTTTAGACATTTTAATGTGGAATAGTTACATAACATAGCTTTAATAAACATAAAGAAGAATTATCACCTTTCTTACAATGTCAACAAAAACTGAAAATGTGTAAGTAGAAGGAGGTAAAAAATTATTTTATTTGTAAATGTATGGCAGAGCTGTTGCATTGGATTGCATTAGATTGCACAGGTGAGTGTATGTTCACCATCACCACAGTTATTCACCTGTGACACCCACCTCTTCACCCGACTCACTGAGTCTGAAACCGGCAGCGAAGAAGAAAACACAGAGATGGAAACCAAAGATTTCTATCAATAAGGAAAGATCAAAGTGCTGATACACTGTGAGGTCTCTTGCCAAAGGAAAAAATATCCATTATGACAGTGTGAATAGAAATTTCTCCTCGGCTATTCCTGCACTCTCACATCCTTGGACGAGGATGTAAGAGGTTGACCATGTGGATGTTTCTGCTCTGCAATGAGAAGAGTTTGTATAGAGAGAAAATTAGTTTTCTCTCAGCACAGTCGAGCTTCACGGTCTGTTGTCGAGGCCGTTTGAGAAGCACTTGAGTTTGAGAGTGTTTTTAAAGCAGTTCAGCACTTTGAACAGAAACCTTGAACAACTGCTTGTTTTGTGAACGGGTTCAACATTTTAAACTGAATCCTTGTAAAAAGCACATTTGTTCTGTGATGAACATGATAAGTGTGACTGTGCACTTTATAAGGACGGCTACATTTACATACTGTAAGCTTTTTGCACCTCAATTGTTTAAACGTCTAAAAGAAGACATCATTTTTAAAAGTAAACTGCTGGAAATTATTTCAATTTTGTGTATTTTAAAACCAATGAATCAATAAATCAAATTAATAATAAACAGATCCACCTGATTTTAAAATATTTATTTGTAACCGGTTGTAAAATAGGACAATAAACTGTCCTGCAGTGTGCAAACTGTAATTCATCCTCTCACTGGTAGCCATGGCAACAAGCCTATGCCAACATGTGTGAGCTCCCGGGTCAGAAAATGATCAAAATTTAATCTAAACACAACAGCAGGAATCTCCTCAGTAATCTGTTGACACGAAGCAGCACGTTACTGTTTATTACTGTTTATTTATTACCATCCAAACACGCTACAGAGATGGATGTCAGAGTCCTCGCCACGATGACGATAACAAGCAAATTAAACTGTAGAAAAAAAACCAACATATTAAAATAAACATAATAAAATAGAAAAGAGAAGCAATGGGTTAAATTTAAGAGTTATCCAAAAAAAAGGCAGGTTTAGGAGTTACCTGATTTTACAAGCAGCCCACAAAAATACATAAAAACACACTTATACTTTAATTAAAATAAGAAAAGGACAACAATTGAGTTATTGGTAGTTTGCACTTTACACTCCAGCTCGCTAATAACAAGGTAATAGTTAATAAGTAATAGGTAAGGTAGATAGATAGATAGAAGGTGGTGATATGGTGACATTAATGTGGTAATAACCTGATTATAATGAGCTAATGTGGTTTATATTGTCAAAATATTACATGATAATTCTTGGAAATCAGAATTTGTAATTATCAGATTATAATGCTTCCTCATGTTCCAAATATTCTCTTTTGTTTTACTGTAAAATTTCTTCTTTTTTAATGTTACCTGGAAACACACCTGGTAGTTTCTGTTTAGTAGCCATGAATCACTGCTGCAAAATGCATAACTACCAGTTTCTACTTAATTTCATGGTGATATTAGATCAAAACAACAGCTTGAAGGTACAGAAGAAGAAGAAGTGATTTATTGATCCACGTGGGGAAACTGATCCTCTGCATTTGACCCAAACTACACACACACAGCAGGAGCAGTGGGCACATTAACCCTAACATACATGTCTGTGATGGTGGGAGGAAACCAGAGCAACCAGTGGAAACCCACACAAACACGGAGAGAACATGTAAACTCCACACAGAGAGGACTTGTTTTGAACCCAGGACCTTCCTGCTGTGAGCCTCCGTGCTGATGTTGGAGGTTTAATCTACCACTTTTAACTAAAAACAACATGTGGAACTGTTGATGATAAGTTCAAGAATTACGTGCTGCATATGTGTATATTTCACTGACTATGTATGTATTTTACTCATTAAACTTCAAAGCAAAGCCTTTTATGAACATGTTTTTTTCATTATGGTATTTTGGTGCTAAATAAAATGCACATTTTTTTAATCTTATATAACATGAAAGGATGTGTATGCATTTTGCAGCACTGATCGATGGTTATAAACAGAAACTATGAGTGTGTGTTTCCAGGTAATCATGATGCCTCTTGTTGTTGGTTTAATCTAATATCACCATGAAATGAAGTAGAAACATGTATTTATGCATTTTGCATCTTTAGATGTGTTTCTGTATAATTAATCCTTTGTTTTTATCCTCTTATCACCCTGTTACAAAAATGTAAGCTTAATATTACCTAATTACCAAGCTATTACTTGTTAATTACCATGATATTACATTATTATTACCTCTTTATTATCAAAATATTACCCCACTATGACCTTGTTATTACTGAGCTAGAATGTAAAGTGCTGCTTTCTTCAAGGTTTCTTCTCTTACTGCTTGACTACATAAAGGGACGCTGCTTCCTGTTGGTACTGGATTGTGAAGAGAGGATTTTTCCACTACGGACATCATTTCCCAGAATGATCCCAAAATGTTCTGATCTATGAGAAAGACTCCATGACAATAACACGGAGCAATTTACTGCAGTCGTCCTCGTTTTCTCTGTGTCCGCAGCATCATGATTCACGCTGCCGGGCTTGATCGAAGCACTTACACTGAAAGAGCAATCACACCAACCTTCTCTCATCTCTGCAACTTCTGTTTTTTTGCGGCTGTTGAAAATTGAAGCTGAGGGACTCTCTCTCTAGACTATCGACATGATGAGTGAACATCAATACGAGTGTGACTGATTGCAGGAGAGACAGAAGACAGAAGAGATGCTGCATGTGTGTCGGGAGCATCCTGCTGCTGCAGCTCAGCTCTCTTTCAGGAGGGAGGGGAGTCATTCGCAGTTATACTACTGCTGGTGATGAAGAAGCTTGAATAGGAGGTTATTCTATGCCTGTTTGAGGAGGGAAGGTCTGCTGCCTCCTGTAGATAGTCAAGGCCGGCGCTGTAGCAGACTGTGTGTATATACACTTTTCCACTTTTTCCTCTCTGCTTTAGAGCAGAAACAGCTTGTTTATTATAATAGTTTCTTCATTATAAAGTAAACATAAAAGCAGTTAATTTGTTCCTCATACTCTCTCTAGACTGCTGAACATATTCAACATGAGGGCATTTAATTATATTAATAAAATAATAATAATTTTTTCCCTTTTAGTTAATTTCCTCCCTGTTCTATTGTACAGTAGGTGTGACCTCAGTGGATATTACTTTTGGCTGCTGCATTATCTCCCCTCAGGCTTTATCTCATATTCAATAGTTCACTCTGATCTGATCTTGTTCCTTGTTGTGGACTAAAGAAGACATATTCTGCACATTTACAGCTCTATATTTATATTCTGGGGCTAAACAGGAAAATTTTTGCATGATTTACAGTTAAAAACTCCTTTTTAGCGTCTGTTAGTGTCTCTTTGAGGTCCTGCTGATGAGACTCTGTTCTGATGAATCTCACGTAGAACATAAACAGAACAGCAGCAGCAGGATTTCACTTCTTTTCCTCGTTCTTTACTCGGAACATAAACTTCTCAGATACAGTATATCTGTACATGTTAGAGCCCGAATCAGATCAGATGTATGAGAGTGGACAACATGAGCAACACATATAAAAACCTCAGCAACAGAGAAAACAGACGTCATGAGGAGGAAGTAGAATTAAGCGTTCAGAGCAGGTTGATGCCCTGACTTTTGACTTACAGGTATAACATCTGCCTCTTGCATGTTACATTAAATACATTAGTTGTGCTTTAAATGGTCACTATGTCTAACAGCAAAATCTTTTAATATAGGATATAATTTTGTCAGTACTTTTACCTTTATTTAATAGTTGTATGGTGTACATATTTGTGTTATTTTCATTATTTTATGCTGTTATCTTATATTTAATATTTAATACTTGGCTACATAGTATCCATGGTAACGATGCAGCTATAAAGCCCATCACCGGGGGAACAAGTCAGACCAGGTGAGTGTGTGACTGTTAAACCTGTAAATAATAATGTATAGCTGACCTGAGATAGACTTTATTACTAATTATAATGATATTGACATTCAGAGTGATTATCTATGTGAACTGATTCATCTGTATCAATAATCTGTAATATAGTGAGTTTTTGATCCTGGTCAAGTTTAGACCGTTGGCCCTGTAATTTGTTATTTAACGGTTATTAAGCTTCGTCACAGAAATCATTTATTGGTATTGTAAGTTTCCTTTGATTATGATTTTATTTATATTAAATAGTTTTACTGAGACCAGGCTTGTATCCCCCAGATCCCAAAGTGCTTGTAAGCAATAAACAGACATTGAATCGACATCAGAGCCATCTGTTGTTGGAGTCAACTGATGTTACTAACTGTCAGCCATTAGTCCACCATCATCATCATCACAACACAACACAGAGACTGCAGGCTGTCACTATTATCAGCGATATAAAGGAAACTTAACGGGGGCGTTATAAACTGTGAGGCTAATATAGTCCCCCGTTACACAGGCAGCATTTCTACATAAATTCACCTCAAGTTTCTGAACTTTGACCATGTTTAACATCCGACATCAGAACAGGAAGAACAGAAAATCCCAAAAAAGCAGAATACGTCCCCTTTAAGAGCTACTCTCTCATGTAAATGAATGCACTGTAATATATTCATCAAACTGCTGGAAGTAAAAGTTTGTTAATCCCATGTAAGGAACGACAGGACAGGTTTATAAGCAGCATTGTTAACCACTTGTTTGGCTGATCGGGATCCAAATGAAGAATAAAGATTTTGTGGAGTAGAAGAAGAAGTAGCATAAAAATAGAGAAAATAGAAAGAAATGGAAATACTCAAGTGAAGTGCAGGTACCTCGCATTATTGTACTAAAGTAGTTGATTAATGTACTTAGTTACGTTCCACCACTGGCCCTTAGTGTAAAGATCCAAAACAGATAAACACAGACTTTTATTTCTTTTTATTTATTTTAAATTTTTTGTTTATTGTTGTGGCTCATCACCTGCCTGGCTTCACATTTATTCACAGGACAACGTGGCCACTACGGCCCGTAACATATAATGAAGTAGAGAACACAACAGTGTAAGAGACACACATTCACAGGGACGTTTAATCAACAGTCCTGAACCGAATAACCGAGTACGTCGAACTCGGCTCCGTGTCCGGCACTTTATAAGTCATGTTGGCCGCCCGACAGCACTGCAGTTACAAACTATGATGTCAGAAAATCAACCTGATAAAAACAAACGATAAGCAAATAAAAACACGAAGGCACCGCAGTGTCAGCACAGAGCAGTCTGCAGCAGAGGTCCTCCACCGAACGGGACAAACGTGAAAAATTTGCAGAAAGTGAGTTTAATTCGTGGCTGAAAAGACCCTCCAACATGTTTTCAAATATATAGAAATATTCTTATTCTTAAAACAACATCTCCTCCTTCTCCCTAAAAATCCAGAATCTATGAAAATGCAAATATTTTTAATCTCAGAAGTTTTCCTGCTTCACTGTAAAGTTCATCCTCAGTGTTTGTGCTCTGGAGGTGTGGTGTAATTTTATAAGACTTATGATGTGCTGAAAGAAAAGTAAAATACAATGCAAATGATTACTGTTAAGATGATAAACATTAAGTAGAAGTGTGTTGAATTCTTATTATTATATTGTATGTATACATCACAGAATGCTTAATATATGGGCACAGAATATGTTAAAAGTAATCACATCCAGAGCACCGGACAAAATATGAGTGTGTTTATATTTAACGTCACCTTTTGTATTAAACTAACACTTTTTAAAAGAAATAACCTCAAGAAAGGATCAAGAAATAAGGGTGTAAAATGGCAACTTGTAACTTGTAAGAAAAATAAAGCCAGGAGAAGATTTGGCAGTAATGGTGTAAAGTGACCCTAAACAGTCATAAAAAAGGAAAATTTTGGGGATTTTAGGCCTGCAACAGGTGATGTAAAGAAATTATAATGGTGTAATTGGCTAGTCTGAAGGGGCTGGATGATAGGCGTGCCCTAAATAAGACAAAAGATATAAAACTGGGGGCTGAGGGTCAGCTTGCCAGTGAACTTTGTGTACACTGTATCGCTCTCCTTTTTGCCGGCATTAAAGTACATTTTGCTGCTCAGAACTCCGTCTCCTGATGATTGAAACTCTTTCCAACTGAGACCCGTCGACCTGACACGATAAAGGCTTCACGTTTACACGTCACACTTGTGTAAGTTGCATACTGGACCATGATTGGTTCCAAACCGGTTGTGATGTCACGAATCACGCTCGTAGGTGCAGCCAGGTGTTAAACTGAGTTTGAAGGTTGAGCTCAGAGAAACTTTCCTCCATCAGCAGATGAATGTGAAAACAAACTCTGTACAGAGAAGAAGAACAACATCCAACTGAAGGGAAACATGTTTTTGAGAGGAGGAGAACTTAAACACCGATCAAGAAAAGCACCACAGTGGTGAATGAAAGTATATTTCTGCTCTGAAGAGAAACGGATGCAGTTAGCGGTTTGGAAACGGACATTATATTGAATTTATGGAGGATGTTTTGAGTTTTCATTAACCAGGAAATTAAGGGAATTAGTAATTATTAAAGTGTCTCTAAAAGAAGCCTGATTCAAATGAAAGGATGCGACTTTGTTGTAACATTGATGGAATTAATGCTGAAGGCGTGAACTCAAATTTACAACGTGAGCCATTAAAATACAGATAATTACACTCTTCTTCTGTGGTTTTAGCTGACCTTCATTAGCGACCAGCCTTTATTTGTTCCTCCTGGTGATTGTATCAGCCTCTCAATTATTTGAATGTCAGCTTTTCTTTATAATTTACACCTCATTTACGATACAATACCCCTCTCTTTTTTCAAAATGTCAGACTCAGGACATAAATCAACATCACAAATATTGATTCTGAGTTACTGAAGACTGTTCTGTGATGACATTTAATGTTCCTGCGTTCAGCTGATGGGATTCAACCTGTCAGCAGGGTCGATATGGAGCCTCGCTGCTCCCCCGTCAAATTATTGCCATGCGAGCTCCTCACCTCATCTGAGACTTACAAGCAAATCAAACAGGTTTGATGTTTTTGTTGGAGCCATTTGTATCTATGTGTGTGTGTTAAGGTCATTTCCTGGTTGCCACAGTAGGTGGCGTATTGGACAGCAGCATATGGAAATGCATATGTAGAAGAAGAGGCGATTACTCCTCAGGTGTGCTGCTTATCGGGAGAAGCACACAGTTTAGAGGTTAATCTTTAAGCCTTCTGTTTGTTTGTTTTCATGCAAGTTATAGGTGTAAGTGTGAGTATAGCAAAGGCTTTATTGATACACGGTGGTAAATAAATACATCTTAAGCACAAGTCCGCAGATGTTTGATTTGCTACATGGAGCCGCCGCCGCATTACATATCTCAGTAACAACCCCCTTTTGTTTTGACAAAATCAAGTCACTACAGCAGGTTTATTAACCATCAATTAATATAATTTAGCATTTTAGCTCGTAAATTTTAACCATTTATCCATTACTTTTTACTATTGCAACCATTATTGTCTGTTTTATCTAGTTTTTATGTGATTTCATTTTAAATCTATTTTGCTGGTTTTATTTCATTTTTATTCCTCGTGTGTATTAGTCTCAATTCCTTCTGTCTTATCAGCTCGTCAGTCGTCTGTGAATCACTTTGAGCTGCATTAACCTGCATGAAAGGTGACATACAAATGAAGTTTGATTGATTGATTTATCCGTTTGTCAACCACTGATCCATTCTTTACTTTTAGCTGTTTCCTTTTTCTTCTCTGCTTGTTTTCTCACTATTTTTCACACTTTTCAGGTAGCTGACTCATTCTGTGCGCGTATTGTTTAATCAAACCTTTTATTTGATCAAATTACTCCACAATCTTTCCACATACACCCTGGCGACTGCAGAAGTGTGCAGGTTGGGAACCACAGCCTTCAGGAGGAAATAGCTAAACAAGACAAATGTTACTTCAGGTCAGAGTCGAGATAAAAACAGGACAGAGACACGTCTTATACTCGGTTTAACAGAAGCCTGCAGACTGTTGTGGTCCCTGCAGTAATGTAAGACTGGCTGAGTCTGTGTGATATAAAGATTATATAAAGATCCTGATTGTTGAAGCTTCAGGAGAACCATGAAAAAATCCATGAAAAATCAATTTTCGTGGAACAGAGAACACAGATGGGTTTCACCGGGGAGGAAAAAACTGTGAAAAAGCCTCGTTTGACCCTGATTCTGCTGCCAAAAACCAGCAGCTTATTATTATTATCAGTGTTCAGGAGTGTTGCAGATCTGCAGAAACGGAGCCACTCATTGATGGATCGATTCCATTTAGCATCCGTGGCTGATATTCTTTCATGACCAGAATCATACTCATCCACTAGAAAGTGTTGTTTGTCTCTAACTGAATCTTTTCCTCGCCCCTCCTCTCAGTCACTTCCTGTCATCTGCGTCTTTAGGACGTCTCGCTACACCTGCTCCTCCACCTTGTTGGGGTCCACGTCCACAGTCGGAGCCACCTGCGTGGGCTTGCAGCAGCCGGCGCAGACGTACTTTAGGAAACAGAGGTAGGCGCTGCCAGACACGATGACGGTGATGATGATGATGATGGTGGCCCCGAAGGCCGGCGACACAGCGTCCTCAAGGACGGACTTCAGGCCTCCTGTGCTGATCCCACCAGACCCCCCAGCTGGTGGGCTCTCGCCAGGCTCACTGGTGGCTTGACCTGGAAACAGAGATGCTGTTTACATTTGGTTTTAAGATGCGTTTTGATGATCTGAACACAAGCGGACAGTCGAGACACGTCGCCGTTCACACCGGTGTCTGTCAGGCGTCTCCAAGGTGACCAGCTGACTGCTTGTGTTCAGATCTTGTTTCTGCCGATGTCACTTCCTCTAGACCGGAGGTATTCAACTAAAATTTAAAGAGGTCCAGTTAGAGAAAATTTCTTGAAGCAAAGGTCCAGAAGATCATAACGTCTAACTATTTAGTGTGATATATATTTAAGTAGCCTCGTAGTTGTATCAACACCTGCATGTAATCAATACCTGACTGTCAAATCAAATTAATTCAGTACAATTCAAACACTATGACAATATTTATTAACATAGAACTGAACATATATGTATGACCGCTGATATGTTTAATGTAATAATAATAATCTCATCTACTAAAGAAAATAAATAAAATGTTCAAATTAAGTGTTTCACTTCAGAAAAATAAAATAAAGGGAGGAAAAGCTTGAATTTCCCACTTTTCTGTTTCACATCTTGACTTTCTCTCCTTTTCTCCGTCTCACTCGTCTTTTTCCCAACCGTCACCGTCTACCGTAAAGACTACAAAAGCTGCGCCAGTTAAAACAGAAGCGCCCTGTCAGGTTTTAAATCATAACCTTCTGTCTTGGCTGTAGGTCCGGGTCTGTATGGGACAGTTAGTGACCTCTGCTCCAGACGGTCAAAGAGCCCTGCACACAGTTATTACGCCAGTCTATCGCCAGACAAGCACCAGATTTGTTTTGCACGAGCTCGCTAAGAAAATTAAACTGTTTCAATAACTAATAAACATATACAGGCTTGTGGGGTCAAATGTGTCCCAGACCATCTCAGCAAGTGGTTCACGTCTTGGTGGTCATTTACACTCGTATTTATTCTCTGTCCACTTGTGATCCGATCGCCAAAGACACATTTTAAAACCAGGTGTCAGAGAGAGGAGGTCAAAGGTCATAGTGGGTTTATGCCAAAGGTGAAACAAAGCCAACAAAGGAGGTCATTAAGGTCGTACTGTGATATATTTCATGGCTGCACAACCAATTACAACCAGTTTCTTGTCACTAGATGCTGTTAGTTACCTGAAGGTGAAACATGTAAACACTTTTCAGCCTTTTTCACTGCAGTTTCATACAGTTCGTCAATGTTTTATTAACATTTTAATAAAATGTTAATAAAACATTTTATTAAAAAATGTTTAAAAAAATTATATAACAAATACATAATATTTATACATAATATTTATACAACAGGAGTCATTATGTGTCATAATCCATCAACACATTTTCCTCTGATCTCAACTGTACTTAAAATAATTCATAATTTCTTATGTAGTTAGGATACTGTTTTGAAACCATTTCAATTTTTTTGATGACAGCACATAATGACACCTGCTGGGTCAGTATACCCCGTCCTAATAATAACGCCAAGTTTCCTTTCTGATCGTGTATTTGTTGTATAATTTATTCAGTAAATTATCATTTTAAACTTACTTGGTGTGCTGTGAATATTGGGTCATAAACGGTGGTCTGACATGTTCAGACCACCGTTTATGATGGAAAGACACTGATAATGTAGATTAACACAAAAATGTCAGACTGCCTGGGACGTAGATAGAGTCATACTGATAATATGATGGTGACATGTGAACATGCTGTCAAAATGAAAAGGCTCCGCAGCCTTTTAATCAGCCCCAGAAAGATAAAAATAAATCCAACATGGCAACAAGTTGAGTCATGTTGTCGGGTTTCGTCCAGAAATCTCATTATAACTTTAAAAGTCAGCTATATCTGAGTGACAGCACCAGTTTAATTCTTGCAGTTGTTAAGCTGTAGTCTGACATCCGTTCCCGTGGTGACTCTGACACAGCAGTCATTAAATCAGAGCTACAGCGTGACACACTGCCAACAAAAGGTCAAACTGTGCAATATTTCATGTCTGAGAGACCAGTTACAACCTGTGGTCCAGGTTGCTTGGCACCAAATGACATTAATCACTCGAAGCTGAAACATCTACACGTTTGAGCCCCTTTTTTGCTGCAGTTTTGTACAGTTTGTCCACATTTTAAAGACGTTCTGGACTCGGTTGAAGCCTGCGATATATTTAAACAGTCCGGTGTTTCGGCTCAGTGATGAGCAAATGTACATGAAGAGAACTGACCAATAATCAGCAGAGTAAATTTAATCAAGTACTGTAATTAAAGCCGCTATGATCAATATTTTTCATAATAACACAGTCTGATCTATCAGAGTCTGCAGCTCCTCTCGGCTTTATGGAGCTTTATAGTGAGTTTCAGCTCGTTGTTTATCTGTCGGGCTGCAGATTTACTGTTCTGGTTCACTCTCAGCGCTCTCATAGCGTCGTTTTCAGAGAAAAAGCTGTAAAAAGCCACTGTACACTACCTGCTCAGCACCAAACACAGTTAGCTGTAGACTAGCTGGTGAACATAGTGGAGCATTTAGCAGCTAAAGAGCCAGATATTTCCCTCAGGAGTTGGTAGAGAGCAAAAACAGAGCTAGAAGAGAGTGAATATTGGACTTACATTCACCAGGTGGACAGAAATACGACTCCACATGAATGATAACGTTGCTCCGTATCTGCTGCATATGGAAATAAGCAACTTTACACTCCACTACATTTATTTCAGATTGATACTCAAGATTTAAGAGAACTTCATCCATCATATATAAATACACAGCAGGGATGAATTCGCTCCTCACTTCATTTAACATCCAGTATAATCAGAACAAACAGCCTGTACCAGTAAGAAAGATCTGAAGATGTAATTTATATTTTCTATGTTCACAATGAATTTAAATCTTTCACAGTCCGGCTGTGTTTCTTCTTGGTTCCCTGTTTGCTCTGTGAGTGTGTGTGTTTGTGTGTGTGTGTGTGTGTGTGTGTGTGTATGTATGTGTGTGTGTGTGTGTGTTTCCTTCCTGCTGCCAATCAACCAGCACACCTGCGATCCGTCCACTCATCAGGCTCCTGCAGTATTGATACTCAGGCTCTACACTCCGGTCTTCACCAGATCGTTCAGTTCGTGATTCTAACGTTACGGCCGAGTTTAACCTGTCAGTCGGAGTCTCTCGTGTCTGCCTGAGCCCGTCTGAGGCCTCGCTCTGCCTGCCCTGATCCACCGTTATTCAAACCTCCGTCTCTACAACTCCTCAATAAAACTGCATTTGAACTGTTGCAAGCTGTGTGTCTGAGTCCAAAATGAGCTTAAAACTCACAAAATCACGTTGTAGACATTTGTTTTCATGTTAAAGAGTCTTTTTTCTGTTGCCACTTAATTCTTAATTCAGCCAATGAATTAGTTCAGCCAATTAATTAGTTCAGCCAGCATTACATTTCTAACAAAATGTCTTTGTTTTTGCAGTTTAATAGTGTATGAACATAATTTCTAGGAGACAGAGTTGCTCCAGTTTATTTCCTATTTCTGCTGCTGTCATGTTAAAACATAGAAGTTGGTATATTTTTATTTGTTTGCTGGTAAAATAATGCACTTGCAGCATAAACACAATTATCACTGTAAGTAAAGTTAAAATGTACTCATTTCATAATTCATCAGCTTTATGTAACCCATCACTTAATATTCTGGAAGGATAATGAAGCAGAAATTGCTTTACTTCCACTCAGAACCAATAAATACTAGAATGTCTTGCATTCTTGTGCTAAAACTTGGACTTCCCAGCATTAGTTAAAAGCCTTTTCTAACTGGCCTTTTAAGCACCTCAGCACCTTAATAAATTCTTCTTCTTCTCCTTCCTTCTCCAACAGGTAAACTAACCGTAGCAGCAGCAGATGACGAGGCAGCGAAACTGCTCAGCAGCAGAACAGCAATTATGTCCAGTAACCATTAAGGTGTGATTGCACTGTTGGAATATACAGTCACTTTTTGACAACTGCAAAGCAGCTGGCTCGATAATTTTTGCAGCATCTTCAAACCTTCGTTCAAACCTTCACACTGTTAGCTGCTTTTCAACTGAGCTAATTAGTGTGAGTTTGATCCAAACGTCAAACTTTAATTGATCTGATGATTTTAATGAGGTGAAATGACAGGATCTGGTCTGATTCAGCAGGACGAAGCCAACAGGTGAGTCAAAGAGACTTCATGAGATTAATTTGAGTGAGAAATTGCAGGAGTAGCAGCCAGTTCACTGAAATACCGTCGCTCATTGCAGATGTAATTATTTCTGAGCTGGAGGTGAAAAATGTCAGAGAGGGACTTGATTAAAATCACAGACCAGCAGGTAATGTTTAAATCACTGCACCTCGTCAGGAATTTAATTTCTCCAAGGCAGAAAAACACGTTTACACGAGACTTCAGAAACTCCTGCTGGTTAAAGGACAAGTTCACAATATTTCCAGTGTGTCTTAAACCAGCAGTCAGGTGACTGTAATCATTCCTCCTGTTCATACTGGATACTAAAAGATCCTTCAAATGTGCTTTCAATGGAAGTGATGGAGGCCAAAATCCACAGTGTGTCCACACAGTCATTTAAAAGTCTGTGTGAAGCTTCTATTCAGCTTCAGCAGTCTGAGTTAGTCATATCAAGTGGATATCTGACACATTTACAGTCTTTTTAGCATCAAATTCCCTCTTTGTGTTTCCGCGGACAGTGTTTCCCTGTTGAGCTGCAGGTGGAAGTATAGTAACAAAAAGAGGGACTTTGACACTAAAAAGACTGTAACGTTGAAAGATATCTACTTGATTTGACTCATTTGGACGCTGAAGCTTCATATTAGCTTCAGATAAACTTTTAAATACATTTTTTACACAGAAGGAGGACTGTGGATTTTGTCCTCCATCACTTCCATTGTAAGGTCATTATGAAGGGATCTTCTAATGGTCAGTATGAACAGGAGGAATGATTACAGCAAGAAAAACATGTTAAAATACCAAAATCATAATTACATTGATCTACCTACTACGTATAATTGTGTGAGTCCGACAGATTGACACAGGAGATGCAACCATTAATCCAGTGTGGATAACGTTTATTGTTCTTCCTGCAGGTGTCTTCACCGGTCAGTCAGCTTTGTGTCACATCTCAGAGAGAATAATTATCACTTGTCCTCGTGTTTCCTTTCTTGTCTTAAGAAAGCACCGACGTGCACAAAGCCACGCGTTAAAACATGCATCATTTAACACACCCACACACACAGCTGTAGGACTGTCAGAATAAAACCTCGCCGTGCAGACATGGGAAGCAGCAGTAAGTGCTTTTTTTCCGACAGTATGGACCATGATGCGTGTAGAGGAAGCTCTGGCAGCTCTTTATATAATCACCATTTATTCTTCAGCCACACAAAGACCATCATTAGTCTACTTATATATGATAATGGTATGATTCATTTCCTGTAACTACCCAGATGGAGATGATGATGAAAAGATATTTTAAGCCCCATCTAAACAAAAAAAGAGGAAATGTGTCCTTGTCTTCCAAAATGTGACCGTCCAAAACACGGCACTTAAACGAACAGATGAAAAGATTGATATGGATCTCATGTCTGTATAGTAGATATGACTGTTAGCTTAGCTTAGCATAAAGACTGGAAACAGGTGGAGACAGTTAGCTTGGCTCAGTTCAAAGGTAACAAAATCTGCCTACCAGCAAGTTAAAAAAGCGTAAAAAATACTCACTAATCATCATTGTTTTGCATCAACACCGTCCCTAACTGGAGTGCAATATATTGAAAAATGTTCCTGATATTTTGTCCAAAGGGGCAAAATATAAATATAATGCCCTCCAGTACACCATCACCACCCACTGCAACCTCAACTATAAACATAAAGTAGAATTATCTTGAGAGAAACGAGGCTGATGAAGACCAAAAGTGCCAGTAACACAAAAACCATCAAAAAGATCTGAGACGTTCCTCAAGACTTCAACGTTTAAATACTAAAAAACATTCTGGCAATTAATTATAATAATAGAGACAAGATCTTTAACTGAATGCGTTATTTTATGTGAGTTGACTGTAGAAGTAGACACACATCTGTATACTGTACAGCTATTACTGAATGTACAACGCAACTTTTAAAACAAAACTTCAAACTTGTCTTTTATCTACAAACCTTTACTATAAGTTGACCTCTGTGTTTAAAAATTGTTGGAAACATTTGGGATAATGTAAGTACACAACTCAACAACATATATAACATAGGTCTAGTTGTTTTTACACATTTTAATGTGGAATTGTTACATATTAGAGCTTTAACTGTAATTTTATTCACTGTTAATTTTATAAATGTTTTTAAATTCTTGCATCTGTCTTTTTATGTTTTGTGAAGCAAACTGTATTGAATCTTCCCGTATGAAATATGCTATATATGTAAGATGTTTTCATTATCATTATTATTATTATTATTATTATTGTTATTATTATTATTATTATAAAAGTAACAGCTGTAATCTGTTCAGAGTTGTGCTAAAAAATGTCTTGAAGTATTTCCCCCGTTATATATTCTTTTTTCTCTCTCTAACAAATACATAATATTTATACAGTAATATTGTAAGGATGCTATCAGTATGAACACTATTATATGTAAGTGTAAATCTACACTGTGCACACTAAATGAAGTGTTTTTGAAGCCACTCTGACAGTTTCATTATTTCTCCTTTTTGTACTGATTTATTTCTGACATTTTACTTTTATAATTCTGACGTTTTATTATGTAATTCTGTTATCAGCAGCTTATGTAAAGCACTTCATGAAGAAATGTGCAGTACAGAAGCAGGTGCTTTGCCCTGTCATACCATTAAAATAGTAATTAATAGAGTGAATACTGTGCAGGAGCAGCAGGTGCAAATCCCTCAGTTTACATCAAATATTTGTTTTAAGTGCTGCGGGTTGAATGTTGAATATTTTTGCTCTGAACTAACAAGGCTGGAAGGAAACAAATGCAAAATACAAAGGGGATAAACTCGTCTTTTTTTCCTGTATTATCCAGATTAATGCCAAACTATGAAAGCTGTGTGGCTGCAGATGTCTCTCAAGAGAGTAAAATGTATCATATCTGAAGGATCAATGCCGCAGCTGCAACACAAAAGGCTCATCAAATGTTTTGTTCAGAAACGCGCACCGTCTCATTCCCCCTGATAATGACTGTCCTCCACCGGATCTCAGACAGGACGGCTGTGCAAAGATAAACTCCAGAACAAAGAGAAGAAATATGAATCTCTAGAACTCATCGTGATGCAGAGATGTTGCTTTTTGTTTGGATAATCGTCTCACATGCCAAAGATGAATAAACTCCGTGTTTGGTTTATGGTTGTAAATGATGGATGATTGGATGTGGAATTCCTTTCTGTCAACATCAGACTCTCTGTGTCAACACTCTCACTGTGATCATTTATTCACTGAGTCAACAAGGTGAAGTTTGACAGTCGTGTCTCAAACAGATTATGCCGTGTAAATATTATTTTCTATTCTTTTTTACTTTTGTGTCAACACAGAAGACGTGTGTGATGTTCGTGGAGGCCCGGGAGGATGGATGTACAGTCATCTTTCTTTCACTTTATTTTTTTTTCCTCTAACAAAGACCACGACATTTGAACGGCATAAAAGTAGATTTATTTGGATCGTCGAGAGGGTTCGGGATTGATGAGGAGAGTGTACGGTGGGCTGGATGCGGATCGAGGAGAGAGATGAAGCGGGGTCGATTGCTGGGGGATGAATGGGAGCTGAAGGTTGGTCCGGGTCATGTACGGTGGGATGATGGGGTCGAGGAGAGGGATGAAGGGGGTCGATGGCGTTGGGACGACCGGGGACCAAATGGAATCACAAAGAGGCTGGAGCGTCTAGGACCCTGGGGGTCGAGACTGAAGTTGGAGGGACGTGTCTCAATGAGCTTTCTGCTTCGTCTTCCCCCTGTGGTTCCTAGAATAGGACGAGAAGAATCACTTATGTGGAAGTATGAACCCTAACAAGCATGTCTTTGATGGCGGGAGGAAACCGGAGTACCCGGCAGAAACCCACGCAAACACGGGGAGAACATACGAACTCCACACAGAAAGGACCTGGGACGGCCAGTGTTCAAACCCGGGACAAGTGCTAAACCACAGTTAGCCACCGTGACGCCCATTGTGAGGGGAGAGAGGAGAAGAAAACCAGTGGTTTCCAACCTTTTTGGCTTTTGACGTCTTACAAAAAGCAGTGTGTAGTCGGGGTCACATTTCACATGTCTATGAGTTGTTAACAGCTCCACCAAATAGTGATTTTTCCCTCTAAACTTCTCACATGCTTTCATTTCAATAAATGTTCAAATGATCCAATATTTCAGCAAAAATCAAAGATTAGAGAAAAAGCCCAAAAACTGAAAACAGATTTGTGTATCAGAACTTTGTTTTTTCTTCTTTCCTCTCCCATTAATCATCTCACCACCCCTCAGATTTATCTGCTGACCCTTTGGAGGGACCTAACCCCTAGGTTGGGAACCACTGGACTAAACTAGCTAACTGTATATAAAGTAGTGTAAACTAGCTCCACCTCCAGCAGCTACAACAGTAACATGCTGCTCTAACACTGATGCTTCACTATTAATAATCTAATGATGTCATATATAATAATATATCAGTCAGAGGGACCAAACCACTACTTTTACTGCAATACTTTAACTACATCAAGCTCATAATACTTATGTACTTTTACTGCAATACTTTAACTACATCAAGCTCATAATACTTATGTACTTTTACTGCAATACTTTAACTACATCAAGCTCATAATACTTATGTACTTTTACTGCAATACTTTAACTACATGAAGCTCATAATACTTATGTACTTTTACTGCAATACTTTAACTACATCAAGCTCAGAATACTTATGTACTTTTACTGCAATACTTTAACTACATCAAGCTCAGAATACTTATGTACTTTTACTGCAATACTTTAACTACATCAAGCTCATAATACTTATGTACTTTTACTGCAATACTTTAACTACATCAAGCTCATAATACTTATGTACTTTTACTGCAATACTTTAACTACATCAAGCTCAGAATACTTATGTACTTTTACTGCAATACTTGTAACGGAGTATTTTTACATTGCTGTATTAGTACTTTTACTTAAGTAAAGGATCTGAGTACTTCCTCCAGTGTTGTCATTATTATGTGCATTTATTGCACCTCCAGGTGCTACATGACATTCTGTGGCTCTTTTTTCAGCTTGGGTTTCTATAATTGGATGGGTGTGTGCGCAAGAGGCGAGGTGATGCAATTCAAGCTAATGAGCTGCCAGTGAGAGCCTCGTGCCAGAAAGCTCTGCAATTTGTGCAACAAGGAATAAAACCCGCAGGAAGTGAGCCAGGCTGCGAAGCCAATTTGACAAATTGGTCAAGTCGTGACTTGTTTTACCATCAGAATTTGATCCATTCGGTCCAATAACATTTGGAAAGTCTAAAGGAGCCAAACGACTAAATTATTTTATCCCCATTCAAATGAGCGGAGAACCAACCAGAAGTTAGCGGCTCAGCTAGTGGAAGTCTCTAGTGAGCATGCTCTATGAGCCCAACCACCAGGAAGCCTGAGCAACATCCAGGTCATTTCTTAACAGCGGGAAACTATTTTTTGGCTTCACGACTGCGCAACTGAGCAACTTTCATAGGAATGAACGGGAGCCATCTTTGAGTCCGTTGGCACACCGGTGGTGGAAATTAAGTACATTTACTTAAAGATACAGTGTGTAAAGCTGGATTTACACGGTGAAACTTTCACGCAACTTTAGTTGCTTGAAACTTAGGTGAAATTAAGTTGCAATTGAGTTGCATGGTGTAAAACCTTCTGCAAAGCACTTGAAACTTGTCTGAAACTCGGCCCCAACTGTTGCAAAAGTCTCAACTTTGTGAAACTAGTTTCATGCAACAGCCAATCAAAACGCTGATAACGTGTCAGGTGATGACATCAAACTACTGCTGATACAACATCATTATCACCAAAATGGACAAAATAATAAAACAGAAGACTGTCTTTTCAGAAGGAAATTATTTATCTTCATAGATTTAGACTTTGGGCCACAAACATAACTTCAAGAAGTCAGAAAACGGGGGAAATAGAACACTGGAACCACTTTGCACTGGTTCATTAACTTCCTCTAACGCTGGAAACTGTCTCATCGTGTTCTTGTCAGACACACTGTAGTGACTGTCAGTCAGCATCTGGGACAATAAATACACTAGAAGTCACACTTCAAAACATGGTCCTTCGAACCAGATGTGGCAAATACTACGGATGACAAGATGATGAAGCAACCAGTCCCTGCCGCTCTACACGCCAGGTAGAATATGGACCATATGAGACAGAAACAGGAACACAGAGCAACTGCACAACTGGCTAACCCTAACCCTAACCCTGGCATCAAACCACCAGAGGGCAGCAGTGACTCTTTTCCTGCTTATGATGAGGAGATGATCAGCCCTCTTACATCCAAAGTTCATGAAACGTGCCTGCAGGAGCTAAAGGGGAGGACAAAGGATGTAATCGTGATGTCAACAGAGTCACTGCCTGTAGTCACAACCCACCCATTGAATCTGTCACTGAGACACTGCAGCAATGAGGATGGAGCCGTAACTTAAGGCTTAACTTAACGTAAGGCGGTCATTAGAGATCATCAGGATCCACATCAAACTGGTCAAACTGAATCATCTTCAACTGGAGACGACATGCTGCGATCAGATGTTAGTAGTGATGCAATGAGATTTCTGAAAGGCTGTTCTGGCCTTTTCATGTGGTGTTGACACTAAGTAAATGATCTGAATACTCTATTACTGTAAGTGTACATGATCAAACGCTTCACCACATCATTGGGATGTGCACCAATATCCCTGATAATACCTTTGGCATTTTAATTAAATGACTAGAGAATAATTTATTTTAAATTATTCCCCCCCTCCCCTGGGCCATCTATACAACCTTAGAATAATTATATCCCACAGGAAAAAGGCAGATTGATTTCCATTTGTCGCATAGTTTGCATCTGAATTACGGTAACTGGGATGCATGTGTGGGTGTCTTGGACACGCAGATGCAGATCCGTTTTGGCGGGTTTCTAGGATGGCTAAATGCAATGCTTTATATTTACTATTCAGCTCATTAAATGATATCAGTTTATTCTAGTAGAAATATAAACCAGGCAAGGCAGATTTGGGACTTTTCAGCAGGAGAAGAGCTGGTGCGGCAGAAAGACAACAATAGAAAGTTATTAAGCCAGAGGAAGTCATAGAAGGAAGGAAGGGCTGATAATACTCACAGCACACAGCTGGTAAAGCCACATAGACGAAGAGGAGAGCAGTCAGCGGGGAGAAACGCTCTGCCAACATTTTACACCTGGTCCTGTGCAAAGAGCATCAAAAGAAAGATGAAATGTGTAAAATATCTGCAGGAAAAAGACATCCTCACTGAGTAAACATGAATTTCTTCAGTTTCTAAATGAGATGCATGAATTCAAGAAAGGCAGTCCAACCTATAAAAATCCTACGATCCACTGTAGATCGACCAGAACAAAATTATAGACCATAATCCTGCAATACACTCACTATGTTTGGAGTGCAGATACACATATCCTGGTGTAAAGATGCTGTTACTTTATTATGACATAATATCACTATAAATTAACTATAGAGGAGCACACACACAAGACAAGATGTGTTGGAGATAAAGCACTATATTTCTAACAGGGATCCTACTATTTGAGAGTATTATTAATAAAGAGACCTCGCTATGGAATATAATTGCAATCTGGAATAAAGCAAACTTACCTCTTACTCACCTCAGTTTTCGATGTCTTCGCAGCCCCATCTCGTTATTCCTGTCTGCTAAAAAAAGATCAGAGGTAACTTAACCGATCATCTTTCAAATGTTGTGATGTAAAATCCAGATGAAAGCAGAATCCCAGACTGTGCCTCGGTGTCTCTGCACGTCCGTGTTTCCATTTAACAACCCAAGAGGAGAGTGAGTGGATGCACTGGCACACACACGGGAGATGCTGCTGAGACTGATGGTGGGTCCGTATGTGTGGAGGAGAGAGAGAGAGAGAGAGAGAGAGAGGGAGAGTCTCAGCAGAGCTTCGTTCACCTGATGGGAGGATCATTTCCCAAATCTACATCCTGTTTGCTACTTATTTTTTCCTGTATAATAGCCTGCTAAAACGTGTTGATGAAAGATGACAATAAGAAGATAATCACCACTCACTCTCCACCTGCCAGCTGTCCCTAAAATATGAGTTTAAAATGATGAAAGAGGATGAAGAAAATTCAATAAATAGGTTGGTTCAAGCTTGAACTGGTGAAGACAGAAATAATCTTCATTTTCTTTGTTTAATAAGGAAAAAAAAGCATACATGTGAACATATGTACCTAATCCCACATATTTAAACTTGCAGTCATATAGATTTACATTTTTTACGTATGCTCCCAATCCTCTTCCCACTCCCAGTCAGGAAAGAGAAATATCTAATATCCACTTCATTAGGTGCATCTGTTCAATCTAATGCAATCCAATACAACAGCTCTGCCATAAATTCTATATTTACAAAGCTTATTCATTTTCAGTTTTTGTTGACATTGTCAGAAAGGTGATAATTCTAAAAGTGTCTCTGATATTTTGCCCACTCTATTAACATACGTAAGGGGGGCAACACATTAGGAACACCATTCAAAATAACGCATCCCCAGTACACAACCACCACTCATTATGACCTCAATAATAAACATAAAGTAGAATTATCAATATTATATTTGATACCGAAGACACACACACCATCAACAGCTTAAAATCTAATTGTACACCCAACAAAAATAATGAACAATAATATTGAAATAGGCTACAACAGTCAGAAACTGCAAGCTTACTCTTGATGATTACAGCAGGAGATGACGGGGCTTGGTGCAGAACACAAATTATTTTTATTACAGTCAAACGACTCAGTTCTCTTTCAAAGGAGAGCAGGGACAAAGTCCAGTCTGTGTGTCATCATTGATGTCCCGATGCCAGTTTTTATCTGACTGACAGTTGAAAACAGTCTTTCAACAGTAACTTACAGCTTGTTGCGGCTGAATTAGCAGCCACGTACGTGTCGTGACTACTCGGCACTTGATGAGGAGAAACTAGTGCAGGAGGAGGTGTCTGGGTTGAGAATGATGGCTGAACTTGAACTGATTTCTCTTCCTCCTGCTCCTCACTTCTTTTGTGGCTGTTTTGTTTCTGCGTGATTCTTATCTTAACCTACATTAAAAACAGTTAGCTAGCGGACAGCTAGCTACAGCTAACGGACAGTAGGCTTCTGTTCCTGTGCGCGGGCTGGACACAGTGAAAGAGGATGAGCTGCTCGCTGCTCACAATCTGGCATTTGCACTGCCACTCAAAGAATCTGATTTGACTCATTTCACTATCAGCATTAACATAACTATTTTTTTTATTCCCCAATCAAGTTAGCGAAGAGCTAACCGGAAGTTAGTCGGTTCGGCCGGCGGAAGTCTCTGGTGCTGATGCAGATTACCGTAATTAACATTAATGCAGTAACAAAAAAATAACAGAGTAAACGGAAGCAGATCAGAAAACAAGGAGGCTTCCTAATAAAAATATGAGCAAATATACCTATCAGAGGGAATCAGAAATAAATGCCTGTCTCTAATATAAGCCTACTTCCAATAAAGGTCTGGTATCCTCTGCAGTTGAGATAAATAAAGGCCCCGGCCACTATTAGAGGAAATACGGTAGTTTTGTTTACTTAGTTCATGTGTGGACTGATCCTCATCAAAATTTATTGTATTGTATATATTCTTGATATTCCAAATTGTAGTTGATTTAATAAAACTCAGACATTTTTCCCCCCATTTTTTCTTATTCAACCACCCACCCCACCTCAAAAAAAGAGGTATGAACCCAACCATGGATTTTTAGAATTGTTACACATCCTCATCTCTGATACATAGTGCCATAATACACAGAAACAATTGCCTAAAAGTGGTCCTAAAACCAGACATTTCATTAGCAGTCAATGATAGATGGAGACCCTCATTTTAATCCACAGACTGTAGAAATAACTTAGTTATAATCAGTTTTAATTAGGGGTCTTTTCTGAATAGTACATTGCACTCTTATTGTGAAGGTTAAGTACAGTGTTTCCGTTGTTTAAGCCAACTGAAGAAAGCGCCGTTTTATTAGACACCTGCGGGACACATGCATTTCCAAGAGCTGCCTGTCTATGTTAATGGTTTGTTACAACAGCAAATGCTATAAATACGAAATAGTGTGTAAGTAAATAGGTTAGTATTTATTTTCCAGCGGGTTTAGGTTTCTCAGCTTTAACGGTTGAGAAAAACCGCTCGAAAATGAAAGCTAACTGCTGTTAGCAGGACAGTTGCAAGCGTTACTTAGCAACCCTCTTTTAACATTAGAAATTAGCCAACGTTATATGAGTTTAGCTTTTGCTTTTACTTCTTAACCAGGGGCTAGCTATAGATCAGATGTTAGACTAACAATTCAAATGACTGTAAGAAACCCCCTGTCTTTAAGAGGTTTTATTTTTCTCTTAAAATTGATCAGATTTTGGGTCCTATGTTTGGCTGTATAACAGTTTTGTGTTCAGCGCCCACAGTCTCTGCCCTGGAGAGGAGACAACATCAAAATAAATTGACAATGTGTTATTTTTCCTCTTTTATCCAACACTGTGTTTCTCAGTCTCTGTCACCATGAATAAGTACACTGAGGTTGATATTAAAGAAGTGGAGCTACGTGAGATGACAGGTGACGTCCAGACTGTAGGCCGAAACAAAAATGGCAGCCTCAAGCGGAAGGTTCTGTCTACAGATGAGCTGATGAAGGATGCTGGCACCCTAGGGTAAGAGCTGCTGGACAACAGTTCCTATAAACACATATTAGTTACAAGTCTTGTATTTTCATGTGGCATAAATCCAACAGTGGTGTTTAACATTTTTCCCCCCACGCTCATCCTTTCCTGCTTAGACCGGTGTTTTGGCTAGTGTTTGGGCTTTTCATCGTGGTCCTGGTTGGAGAAATACTTTACATAGTCCTGACCCCTGGCTGCAAACCCGTCTCTGAGATGAACTGGTGGAACAAAGGACCTCTGTACCAGATATCTGACCTTGTGGCCTTCTCTGACGGACTGGCAGGTAGAGTATAGAGTAATGTTTTTGTTCCTTACAGACTTAAAATTTTAAGGATGATGCCCCATCTTGCTGCTGAACATTATGATGGAAGTATATGATGATCATTCACATGCTCAATTATGTCTCATAATTTGTTGCAGCAATTTTTGGGACACCATTAAGACACCAAGACCTTGAGGAACACCACAGAAAAAAAATCATGCTGTGATTTGGTATCAAAAACTTTTGACATTTGGAGATTTCTATAAGAACTGCATTTTTCAGCAATGGCAAGCACTTCTGTTCTGGACATTACTCAGAAACTCCCTTATTGTCCATATACCCAGGAAAGCCATACATCCTCTGGATGCCCTCAGTCTCTAGTTTCATGAGCTTATTCTAGAGGTCACAACAGGTCGTTTTATACAGTGAGGTCAAGCTTTAAAAAATAGTCTCACTACAATGAAATGGCTACTATGGGGACTAACTTCATCACACATGATTACAATTGGGCTCATTGAATCCACAAGAGTCTCAGCTTTCCAGTCAGACTGAATTTATGTAATTCCAAGACTGTTTAGTGACCGCAGTATGCAGAAATATTCAAATACATCAATTTTAGAATAGGCGAAAATAACACATTTATACTGCATGCAAAAAACGACATGGTTTTTGCCCAAAACTACATAGGATTAGCAAGAAGTTGGCATATCTGTAAAGGGGAGACTCGTGGGTACCCATACAAAAATTTTCATTCAGATATCTTGAGGTGAGAGGTCAAGGGACCCCTTTGAAACATGGCCATGCCAGTTTTTCCCTCACCAAAAGTTAGCCTAACGTTGGAGCGTTATTTGTCCCCCCTCACAAGCTAGCATGACGTGGTACCAGTGGATGCCTTAGGTCATCTAGTTTCATATGATACCAGTGTCTTCACTCTGACTTTGAGCCCGCTACAGCCTCTGAAAGACAGTAATGTTGGCCAAGAAAGTCGGCGTCCTTGTGGAGTTTAAGAGGTTAAAGAGAAAGTCACAATTATTATCCTTCATTTTCCAATTTTTATTTGAACCATGTAGGTTTTTCTTAAGAGGCAGGAACAGAGGACAGATTGTCCTGCTGTTCTTAGAGTGAATTATTAGGGAGCACTCAGGTTTCCGACAGGCTTTGGGAAGAACTCCAACAACTGACTTGGTGTTGTTTTCATATAGAAAATTGTGCTCAGACTTCACATGGCCAGCAGATGCTCCTGAAATTCCCACACACATGACATTTCATTCTCCCCTCATCTCTCTATTTGTCTCTAGGTGTTGAGAAAAAGTTGGACTACATCAGCGAGTTGGGGGTGAAAGGCCTGGTTCTGGGCCCTCTTCACACCATACAGGTCGACCAGCCGGACACCCTGAATCTGACAGAGATCAACCCGACCCAGGGAACAGAAGCAGCCCTGGTTGCCCTGCTGGAAAAGGCCCACAAGAAGGGTAGCTCATCACACAACTGAGATCACTTATATGACTTTTAAAGCTTGAATCATTCACAGTCAGTAGTAACACGTTAGCTAGAATTTGTGGGGATTTGGATCAACTCCAGGTGTTGTAAGCAAACTGTTTTGATCCTTTTCCTCTCAGGCATTTCTGTGGTTCTTGACCTGACTCCAAACTACCTGGGAGCTTCTCCCTGGTTCAGAACGGGTGATCTTGACGATGTGATGGAGAAAGTCACAGTAGGACACAAACACACATAATTTATAGCGATCCTTCATTCACTGACTTCAAATGTGTGAAAGTGAGACACTCACTCTAAGATGTATCTGTCATGTCATTAGACTGTTCTTGCTGCTGTTCTCTTCCAGACTGCAGCGGCTCACTGGCTGCGGTTGGGTGTTGATGGCATCAAGATATCTGACCTCAGTCATGCCTCCATGTCTCCTGATTGGTCAAAGCTGCAGTCTGCCGTCCAGGGCAACAACACCAAGAAGAGGTAACAACAGCTGCCACTTTTAGACTAACTTCGGTTCTACATAAGTAAACAAATCTGTGCAGGAACACTGAATGTTTCATTTGCAAGACCTTTGAATAAAATTCACTATTTTCCTGCAGACATTAAAAAGCATTTTTGAACACTAGTATGATAGTATAGACGTCCTTTAATGACTATATAAATCAAACTGTGCTGTGTGGAAGAGCAGAGAGACATTTAGAGTCTATCTAGGTGTGAGTGAGTGATATAATTTAAATATCAGCTGTTTCAGGAAGCTACAATTAGCATTTAGTTTTTGTTAGCAGAGTTGCCCTGTTGCAGAATTAGTCAGACTGAACTTTCTTAGGAAAAAGGACAGGAAGCTAACGCTGTTGTGTTACACATCACACCTCTGAATCCAGAACACCGGCATGCAATGTAAAAGCACACACAGGGGCGGCATTATGCCAGCTTTGTTTGGTTCAGTGTAAACAAGCAAAGGCGGCTTAATTACAGATATTCTGTATGGCTATAATGCCGGATCTCTGTATGAAAGAACCCAGGGACAGATGGATCAGGGAAGGCATCCACAGAAAGCACGCTCATGGTAAAGCGACACCTTGTGGCGGCTTTGAGGAACGAAACAAAATAGACTTTAAGTCAGACCTCAACATTTAAGGTTGTATTTCAAAATGCTAAAATTCTTTACATATCTTATATTTTTCACCTTTCAACTGGCTGAAACAGTGTCAGCAGTGAAACCTGTAATGTGACTAATTGTACTACATTCTGTTTCTCTCAGGCTGCTGATGGGTGTGGTGGAAGGTGTTTCAGCTGCAGAGGTGTCTCAGCTCATCACTTCCTCTGGTGTCGATCTCGTCCTGTCTGACCTGCTCAGCTCCAGAACAGGGGGTAGACAGTAGTGTCTGTTTGTCTGCCACAGTTTATCTTCCTTGTTTTTTGGCTGCTTTCTCTTATGCAACATACAAAATATCACAATATTTTGAACAGATTACATTAATTAAGTTTGATTTTTCATTCATTTTTCTATATTCTTTGTATTGAATCATACATCATTCTGTTTATCATATGTGGCTCGCTGTTATTCATGCAGCGTTTTTCAACAGAATACCTGTTGTTTTATTCCCTGCTGTTCCTCCATTTTTACTCTCATAGTGTCTAAATGAAGAACTAACAATTGCACACAGATGGTGCATCGCAGGTGATAATTTGACCTGAATATGCAGGTGTGGAGCACATCAAGGACATGAACATCCTTCACTCTCAGCAGAGAAATGTGGGCTGGGGTCTCGGTGCCGCCCGACTGGACCAGCTGTCTAAACAAGTCATTTCTCAAGACCTGATCCGTCTCTACCAACTCCTGCTGTTCACCATGCCGGGAACTCCGGTGTTCACCTACGAAGACGAGATCGGCCTTCAGGCACAGGTAAGCAATAAAAACACAGCAGGTGTACAGATGTTTCAACAACCTTACAGCTGCTGCAGGGTGTAACCTCACATCTTTGTTCCCTCATCAGGGTGGAAAGATGGTTTGGGACATAGAGAAGGAACCTGCTGAAGGAGCTGTTGAAGTAAGAGTTGAGTGTCAAAAACATTAATTGTGTTTATAAAAAAAAAAAAAAATGTCCTCAATTCTCACATTTACAGGCTGAGCGGAAGAAACACGTTGCTATAAGGAAGTGGTTCAGATCCCTCAGCGAACTGCGAGGCAAAAAGCCTTCTCTCCTCAACGGCGACTTCTACCCTCTCCACTCCCGCGCCTCCTCCCTCGCTTTCCTCCGCATGTGGGACCAGAGCGAGAGATACATAACAGCTGTCAACTGGGGAGCAGCGTCTGAGAGACTCTCACTCACACCGGAACCTACAGGCTAGTTCAACAGAAACGTCTCGTTAAGATGTATTACCTTCGTCTTTGTGATTTTTCACAATCGTTTAACAGAAGGAGGTCAAAACGCAACAGATCTCGAGCTTAACACCATTTTCTTTGTTCCTGCAGTGGGACTAGTGTTGCCAGAGAAAGTCAAGGTCAAGCTGTCAACTGACCCGAGCCTGGAGGCAGAATCCACAGTCAGCCTGGACAGAATCATCCTGGCACCCAGACAAGGAGTCCTGCTGGAGTATCCCGCTTGTTTTTTTAACAGGACACTAGTCAGTCGGTCCTAATGGAAGGAGTAAGGTGGCAAATTCAAAAGATACAGAACATTTCTCTTTCTCTTTGACTGAACAGTCAATGAAAAAGCTGCCATTTAAATCCAGAACATTGTCCAGATGTGTGACAGACGTTTCTTCAGTCCTTGTGGGTTTTTTATGATACATTTTAAGAAATTCTGTTGTATTAACAGTTCTGATTTGTTTGTTTGTTTTTCATGCACTTTTCTCTGTTTTTGTCACTGAAAGGCATGTAATGCACAGGAAAAACAAGTTAACTTTGGACATGTGACTGTGACTGTGGTTTAAAAGGTTTTAAGAGCGATGTGACAAGGACGGATATGAAGACTCTGTTTTGAATAATAATTTGTGTTTGCAGTCAGAAAAGTGTCAGTGAGAGATTTAATTCTACACAATCATCCCCCGTGTGATACCAGACTGGTGTGTTCTGTAACAGTCTGTAAAAGGTGTTTGAGAGAAGGAGCGAGAGACCGGAGATGTAAGGATGCTGGTGACAGGAGCACAGGGACGAACCTCAAATCCTCCGTCTGAATCTCATTTTGAGTCTCAGTGGCAAGAAGATTAAAGTCTGGAAATAATGTGAGTAGAGACTGGAGAGCAAATTACCTTGATGTGTCCTGACCAAGCTGTCAGAATGCTGCTTCTTCATTTAACCACTGCTGCCTTAAAGGACCAGTCCCTAGGATTTAATGCCACCTAGCAATGAGGTTGCAGATTGCTGGGCTACTGTAGAAACATGGTGGTGCAACATGGCGGGCTCTGTGGAAGAGGACTAGCTCATTCTAAGGAAAATACAATGATTCTTATTTTCAGCTGATTATATGCTAGTTACAACACACCATTTCTGCCAAGTCTGCTCCGCTAGATGCCACTAAATTCTACACACTGCACCTTTAAAGGAATAACCTCGCAGGGCAGCTGGATTCACAAGATCACGAGATTAAATGAGAAGTGCTTTTTGAAAGCGCCGGCCCTTTTCCAAACGTTCTGTGTAACAAACCATCTGGTGCATCAGGTTGTTAAAGGAGAGCAGATGAATCACATGTATTTGTCAGAAGGGCTGAAATGACTCTAGAGAAGCTGCGATGGAAATGTGTTGTTTATGAACAGCGTCTCTATTTGCTGCCACTCCTGGCAGCCTTTTAACTCCACAGCGGAGAGCTACATCATCAGAGGAACTCTTGTTTTGAGGGTGATTTTCAATCATGTGGTATTGTGTCTCGAGCGTCTGTATGTTTTTGTTCCAAACACTCAAATTCACTGATTAGTAAACAAACAAAACTGATTTTGGGGAGCTTTGAGGGATGATTCACTGAACGACGGCTGACAAAAGATATTTCAAGTGTCTCAAAGAAATGATTGCTGGCGACTAAACCCCAGGCACAGAGGAAAATCAGAAACTAAGGCTGGGCGTGTTGTTTAAAGGCAGAAGCGAGTGGGACACAACATTCAAAGTTGGCTCCTCCTCCCCAGCTCAACAACACCAGAAGCCCCCGACCGCAGTTGCCAGAACGCAGCCCAATGTCGCCCTCACACCCTGAGCGCTGTTATTGGCTGGAGGCTACACACCTGCTGCCCAAAGGTTGATGCCCAGAAACATCCAGAGTCTCTGCAGATAAATACACCGCCACACACTTCTACTGGCTCATAAGAAATGTATAAGAGGGATTATTTTTGTCTATACATTTTTTACTACTCATTCTGCCTTTAAGGTAACAGTGAAAATGATACAAGACAATATGATCCAGGAATTTGAGTTGGAGCTACAGATTAATGCATTTAAAGGCTTATCAGACGCCAAAACACCACACAGCGGTTTGTAAAACTCACAGACAGGATTTTACAACTCTGGAAGGTTAACACAGCGTTCATGTTACAAAGCGGTCCACCAGGAATGTGTGTTCCTGCATGCATGTGATTGGCCAACACAGCACCTTGCTAGATGACGTCACATCGCAACAAAAGGTGAACCAGCTTATGATAGGGCTGTTTTTTTTTCATGCAGAGCTGATGTTAGTCTGAATGTTGCCTAATGACCACGAATCCCACCATGTTTCACCTTCCTATCCACCAACATAATCTGTCAGGAAAAGAAATTAAGAGATAATTGACGCAATAATTAAATAATAAGCAAACATAAGCTATAATAAGAATTATAATAGTAATAATAGAAAATTAATCTAAAAAACAAACAAAAACAGTGTTGTTACGACACATCAACCCTTCACCATGAATGACAGATATATTGTCGTTTTTACTGTGTTTCAGCAATATCATCCAACTTGCAGTCAGTAGATCCCTGAGGATACGTTTACAACTTTTTAACTCTGTATTAACCCTAAAACAACAGGCAGCTTTTAAATGAACCTGTAATACTTGGTATTAAGTATAACTTGGTAATACTTGTGTACTTTTACTTAAGTAGGATTCTAATTGTATGAATTTTACTTGTAATGGAGTATTTTTACATTGTGGTATTTCTACTTTTACTTAAGTGAAGGATCTGAATACTTCTTCTAGTCCAAGCAACAAAATGTATTCAAGCAGACATTTCAATCCAAGTTGGTGCCACAACAGCACAATGAAACCATGTTGTATCTGTGTCCACACACACTCACATCTTCACTGTTTGTCTCATGTTCAGTTACAGTTAAAATGTAAACAACTGTACGCAGCAAACACTCCTCAGGTCATTTATTGTAGGCAGAGCAGCTGACAGATGTATAATATATATTATATACTAAATGTCGACAGCAGGATGGTTATGAGTGTGATTATGTTTGTGGTCTACAGAGGAGAAAATAACAACATATGATGTGTAATAACATAAATGTGAATTAACTTGATATTTGAGCAACAAAGTTAATTACTGCAGCCCTTTAAATCACAAGTCGTTTTAGCAATCTTCATGTATTATCATCTTCATCTCAGTGCTGAAATTAACTACATAACTTACAAACATTAATGCACATTATTGCACCTTCACATTACTATAGTTTACAGTTATACAACTGTGAAGCACATCAGTCAATCAAGCAATTAGGAGCCAATTAAGACTAAAACACTAAGATAACTTTAAACTATCTTGCAAAACTCAAACATAATTGCTGAATGATGGAAACAGGAAGACAACTTAAATTCTGATTCACAAACCAAACAGTGTGAGAATACTTGAGTAAAGGCTCTGCTCTGCATGCAGCGAGTGCAGACACTGAGGTGACGACATCGTTGCTCGTTAACAGGGATAGGCAGGCTTTCTCTCACTTAACATTTAAGTTGATTAACATTCCGTAGTGCAGCTTTGTGTTGTATGGAAGCACATTGCATTCACCAGAGGAAACAAATTGGAGGCCTTATCTCCTAATCGTGACTTCCTGATCTCATAATTATTATTAAATGTTAAGGTGATTATCAATCATCGCTTTTTGAAAAGATCTACCTGATTTAATTGGCCTCTATTTCCTCTGCGGTCTGAGATATTAATGTCACTCAGTAATGTGGATGGAATAATTATTATGAGTTTAATCAGACGTCCTGATGACATCATGCAGATATGAAAGCAGATGTGAAATAAAGCTGTAGCATTCTGCACATTGTTTTGTTATGTAGCCCACTTGACAATAAGAGTAAACATTACAATAAGTATGTCAACATTGTAAAGTTGCTGCTTGAAGTCTCTTCGTTCGTTCCTCCTGTTCATACCGACCATTAGAAGATCCTTTGGTCAACCCAGCTGCGTAAACCAAGTGCCTCAGTGATTACTCAACCATTTCCTGCATCACCCTTTATTAGTTTGGAGCAGTACTATAACAGACCAATTACACGCAAGAAAGATTATATCCTGCTATTTAGAATAATTCCCTTTAATCCTCTGTCCCTTGTGTGCTGTTCACAGGCTCCGGCAGTCACATATCCTGGGATCATAGTGCTTTTCAATTTCTGAGGCCTCTGAGGAAGAAAAAGGACAATCTGCTCAGCTGTAATCCTGCACCAGGTGATGACGGTTCTGATTCATAACTCATGTTCTCATCAAAACGAAGGACTGTATTCAATGTGCCGCCAGTGCTGGAGGAACAGGGAAAGCCAAGATCATTTCACACCAATAAGTCTTAATTATTTCAACAATGTTTGAGGAGCGGAGGCCCACTTCCTGTTTCAGTAACTGTACAGTCAGAACAAATGATGAACAACAGCTGTTTATTTACACATCCAGCAGACATTAGCATTCATTTAGAGTTGTGTCCAAAAGCAGCAGTGGAAGTATTCAGATTCTTTACTGAAGTAAAAGTACCGATACAGCAATGTAAAAATACTCCATTACAAGTAAAAGTCCTGCATGAAAAATCCTACTACAGTAAAAGTACATAAGTATTATGAGCTTGATGTAGTTAAAGTATTGCAGTAAAAGTACATAAGTATTATGAGCTTGATGTAGTTAAAGTATTGCAGTAAAAGTACATAAGTATTATGAGCTTGATGTAGTTAAAGTATTGCAGTAAAAGTACATAAGTATTATGAGCTTGATGTAGTTAAAGTATTGCAGTAAAAGTAGTGGTTTGGTCCCTCTGATTGATATATTATTATATATGACATCATTAGATTATTAATAGTGAAGCATCAGTGTTAGAGCAGCATGTTACTGTTGTAGCTGCTGGAGGTGGAGCTAGTTTACACTACTTTATATACAGTTAGCTAGTTTAGTCCAGTGGTTCCCAACCTAGGGGTCGGGCCCCTCAAAGGGTCATCAGATAAATCTGAGGGGTGGTGAGATGATTAATGGGAGAGGAAAGAAGAAAAAACAAAGTTCTGATACACAAATCTGTTTTCAGTTTTTGGACTTTTTCTCTAATCTTTGATTTTTGCTGAAATATTGGATCATTTGAACATTTATTGAAATGAAACCATGTGAGAAGTTTAAAAATCACTATTTGGTGGAGCTGTTAACAACTCATAAGCTGTATTTGGAGCCACCTACTACATACTACTGATGGTAGGTAGATAACTTTAATTTTTGACTGTTTTGAAAAGATGCAATCCTGAACGTCTTAATGTTTTATCACACCAGCATGTGAATGCACCACAGAAATGACTCTCTCATACACACTCTTAGTTCAGTTTAGTTCAGTTTTCTGTAGCTGTAAACATCATTGAAAGGACACATTCATAATGTATTTTTATTTTCATTTTCAGCATCTTTTAACAGAGCATTAAAACATTTTCCCATCGTTACTGCCTACAGTTCAGCGATATTTGATTTCAAAACAAAGATTTAACATTAGTTACAGTTAGTTATTCAATAAGTCATTCTTTATCATACAAATTAAACAGATTAGATTTATTGTCCAGAGTCTTCATGCAGGCATACTGTTGAGACTTGTTGAGTCACCTGTGCAGGTACATCTCAGAAACCAGAATGACTTTACATGCAGCAGGTCAGTCAATCACAGTTTCCAACAGCAACAGAATAATGCTGCCATCTGCTGGTGAAAGCAGCTACAACTGAACAGCTTCTCTGCTATTGGCTGCTCTTTATTCTGACAGATACCAGTCGGTAGCAAACACCAGCCACCTTTATTTCACAACAGACATACTTACACATCACTGATGGATAATCATGCTCTCAATTTTAGAACATCAGTTCCCATAATGCTTTAGGGGGATATAAACAGGAAGTATAGTGTTGCCATGGATTCAGCAAGTTAGCTGTGGGCTGCAACTTGATTTTTGGCCTATATTTGTTTACATGTTGACAAAATGGCGCCACTAAAAGTATCCAGAATTATTTATTATCAGTTTATTTTTATTCTCAATTTGCAGTGTAGCCATGAATCTACAGACATCACTGCTTTACTTTGATACTGAAGGAAACTGATGAGGAGCCAGAAATATTAATTTAGATGTGCAAGAACCAAAGTGATCTGTAGATCAACCATAACAGTTTTTTACTCTTGTTTGAAGATCTCATTAGTATTAGTATTAGTATTAGTATTAGTATTAGTATTAGTATTAGTCTATCATTCATTGTATTGATAGCAGGCTGCTGGTTTTGTGTACTCTTGTTTACATATGATAGACTCAAGAAATAAGGTGGTGGAGGCGAGCTGCAACATTATTTATTCATTTAATGCTGCAGGGATTTTCCCAATAACATCAATGCACAACTGTTGCATGAAAGCAATGTCAAACCTGGAGTCTAACTGGTCTAACTGGTCCTGGTCCAACTTACTCACTGAACATATGCAGCATTGAACATGCAGCTACATCACATCAGATTTTCTAATAGCAGAGTAAACCAACCACTCAACCATATGTTTTTTTAAGGCTAAGCCTATAAGCTATTTGCATAATAACACTACATGGTAAAAACAAACTGACAGTGTGCCACTTACGTACATAAATTAAGTAAATATCATTTATTAATTTATAAGCTATCATTACATTCACAATGTAAACCAATCTGTTAGTTTTTCTGTTTCTGCTTTCTGCAGAGCTGAAGTTTCAGCCCATAGTAAGACATGATGGAACAACATCTCCTTGCTTGTTTGCAATCCACATATGGGAGCATCTTTTTTCTATGATTTCTAAGCAGCTTTATGGACATTTATTAGCAATGCACATCATATGTGTGTGTGTGTATATATATATATATATATATATATATATATATATATATATATATATATATATATATATATATATATATATATATATATATATATATATATATCAGTTTTACTGAGTTCTGACTCAAAGAAGAAGGTCTCTCACCCCTCAGTTCAGTGTGAAGACCTTTCCTAGACTAACAAATGAGGCCAAATTGAGAAGAAAAACATGAATTAATTTATATCCATTCAACACAAAGATGAGATGTGGGGGTCCATATGGATAATCCTATCGTCAGAGGCACCCTGCATATAAAACACTTTAAACACTTTGGCCATATGCAAGCCTTGGTGTCTTATGTCTTTTACCTCGACCCCCTTTTTAAACCTTTGATAGATGCAGCTTTTCAGATCTGGTCTGGGAAGGGAATACATTGTGTGGCGGACCTTTTCACTGATGGGCTGTTTGAGTAAAAGTTACCACAGTCCCATTTTCATTCTCAACATTACAAATCCGACAGCTTATTCTTCTTACCTGGATTCTTGGGATAATGTCAGTTCTCTAACAAGAAAAAAAAATCAGATGCACAGTTCAGGGCTCTTGGGTACCCCTTTTTAGACTATTATGCAAGCTAATATGATGTAAACACTTTAGTTTAGTAGCCCGTGCTTCCATGTCCATTGTAGTCTCCATTTGTTCATTCTGTTGACATTACAAATGTAATTAATTCATGTATGCAAGTTGTGCAGGATATTGTATCCATGTACTGTAATTATGCAATTGTTCTCTTTTGGTACCTTTTGTTTTCTCTCTTTCTTACTGAAAACTCAATAAAAACAATTAGAAATAAAAAAATACACTAACCAAGCAGGTATTGAGTATGTCAAACTATGACTGCTTTAAAGTGATCGCCTCACACTTCAGCAGAGCACAGCACACCAAGATTTCATTAGTGCTGGACTTGATGAGAACGCTGCTGGGAAACCAGGTAGTAATGTACCATTAGCTGATGTGATGTGGCAGCAATAAATACCTGTTTACCTGATGTGGTACAGAGGGTGGTGGAGGTCATTGAGCAGCTTGTGTTCTATAGACATCAGGGAGCTCTACAGGCCACTTATTAAATACACGATTACAGCAGACAGTGAATCATATGAATGTGAATGATGTGTATAGAAACTGAAAAACTACATCCCTGATTTCCCTGCATATTAAAGAGGACACATTCTGCACATTTCCAGGTCTATATTTATATTCTGGGGGGCTCTACTTGAATATCTTTGCACGACTTATTTACACTCCAGCTGCACAGCACACTTGGGAGAGGCTCACCATGCCGTACCACCGTTTCATTGAAAAACAACATATTTATTTCTATCGCAGCTGGAGGGGAACTCAACTCTACTGTGCTATGCTCAGAACCAAGCTGGAGACGCATGCAGCAAACTAGGTGCTCTACCCCCCCAGCAAACAGGGCTCTGGACCACCATCCAAAAAGCAAACACAGCAAGAAGAGTCCCTGTTCCATTGTGTTATTCCAGGACAACAGATTTAACGCCCTGGTTGAAGAGGATTTTCCTCCACTCATCTAGGGACACCACTGGGTGAACAGCTGGACCAGCACCCCAGAGGAAGCCTGCCTTTCCCCCCAGCAGTCACTCCAGCTCCATGAAGGAACCCTTAAACATCCCTTAAGTAGAGGATGTGAATACTTCTTCCATCAATAGTGAACAGATGTAAAAAAAAAAATTCAGGATTTAAAAATCAACTTTGCAAATGTTTTACAAGGAAGGAGATGCATTCCACACTTTTCTTAGACCTCAAGGATACAAATTGTTTTGGTGAGTATGTTTGCATGAGAACTCCACAGGGCACCTCTGAGATATACAGATGTACATATACACCATTCTTTGTTTTTAATATGTTCTGACACTTTGCATTAACTGAATTTTACTCAAGTTAAAAATGCAAACTTTTTCTCCTTAAAAGTATAAAAGCATATTTCCCCCCCCAAAATATAATTTCTTCACATACAAAAATTTTTTGCATTATTATCACTAATATGTTGTATTAAACTCAGAAACACAAACAGAAAATGTGATATAATTGGAAAAAGTGAAATTGAGTAACTTTATTAAAATGTCACTCAAAGAGGCAAATCGCATCAGATAAACATAAAAATACTTTTATATATCTCTCCAAAAACAGGATGTTTTAAACCAGTCTCCGAAAGAGTTCAGAGAGATTTACATCCGCATCTACAGTCCATCAAGCGTGAGACGTTAGAAGAAGTCGGCTGCGGACGGTCGGCGTTTAGGCGTGCTCTTCGGAGTCGTCAAGCTCTTCTTCCTGTTGGGGGTGTTCTTGACGCTGGCGGAGCGTAGCGTGGGAGGAGACTTCAACACCCCACACTTGGGTTTCTGTTGGGGGTCAAAGGGCACTCGTGACGACCCGTCTGGACTCACCAGCAGGCTGCGATCGGTCTTCCTAAACTCTGCACGATGAAAAACAAACAAACACAGTCAGACAAAATGTAAATAATTCAACTGAGTCTAAAGTTTTTAACCGTTCAGCTTTAGATTCAAATTACTGATCAGTCTTTTGTGGAAGATTTTTTTTTCCTAATCCAGTTGAAACACTACTAAGAGGATTCATAAAAACAAATCTTTGGCTCTAGCTGGTTGTCGGGCCTTAAGCTCCTTTCATTCATGCATCCCTTCACATTAATCTGATGGTGATTTAACACGTGGGTCTCATGTCTGAATGAGCACATGAGTCACTTTAATGATAAAAATAATCATTGGTTGGAGCTCTAGTTTTAATAAGTTCTGACACAACTTTCCAAAAACATGTTTGCTTTCTCATTTAAAATAGAAACAACATACTTTTCACATTAAAAAATTGTGTCAGACTCAAGTATCACAGCTTCACTTCATCACTGTCGTTCACTGATCGTGTGTGTCGGATTTGATAAAAAACAGGCGGCAGAATCTTCTCCAACTGATGTGAAAATGTGTCAGTGGATTCACTGTGAGGAGCGCTGCTGAGTGATGCTCATTAATTAAGGATTAACAGCAAAAGAAGTTTTTAAATCTGTCAGTGATGCAAAACAAGTCTCCTTCGTCGCCATCATCTCTCTCTCTTCATAAACGTCCCGTCATGTCTGAATAAAGCTGTAAAGAAACACGTCTGTGTGGATCAGGGTTGGATATTGTTTAAAAAAAAGTCCACATGATTTTTTTTTTTTTTTAACACAAATATATTTTGAAAGTGTTCAAATGATTAAAATATTTATTTTTGTCAACTCCTTCAAATACACAGCGCTCGAATTCACCGCTACAGACGGTTTGGGTCATAGCTGCTGCTGTAGTCGGCCAATCACACGTTGCATTAAATCGAGGAACGCTAGCAGTGATCGGCTGCAAGCGTTTTGTTTTCTAAATCTGGGTACTAAAAGGATCGAATGCATGGTACTGAACGGTACTGAGTTAAGGTATCGAGTACTGATGCCCAGCTGTAGTCTGAATGATAAAAATCTGTCACTTTAACAGCTTGATGAAGCAGCAATGTTTCATATCTCATGTCTGAAAATGGCCTCAGACTAAAGAAGAAGAAGGTGACAACTGAGCTCGTCGTTTTCACACCTGCAGTTCAGCTCAGCTGGTCCGGACCACAGAACACACATCTTTTATTTCTGGTTCATTTCATGTTTTCACCTCATGAACATGAAATGAACTAGAAACAGTCAAATGGATCGACAGGTAGCTCATTCATTGGACAGTTTTGGTGACATCATCCTGCATCATCAGAGCTGCGAGGACTTGAAGGGTCAGAAACTGGTGAGTGACTGTTAATTAATGAGTCTGCTGTGTTTAATTATCTTCTTTAGTGCAACAAAAACAAATGAGTCAGAAATAATAACTGACAGAGAAAAGGTGATAATGAGATGTCTTGTGTTGAATATTATGGGCTGGATATGCACTGTGTGGTTGCTAGGTTTCGCTCTCTTCTCACTGAGGCTTAGCAGCACATGAGCTGCATGCGTGTTACCATGGTTACCGAATAAACGATCTTGAATAATTAGAAAGATCTTTGTTCACAGTCGCAGCTGTGGTTTGAATTTGTACAAAAGCTGCAACTACAGATTATTTTCATTATTAATTAATCTGCTAATTATTTTCACATTTAATTGATTAACTGATCTGAAAAATGTCCGTTACACCATCTCCAAATATCACAGCCCCAAACCCAGAGATATTCAACTTTACTGCAGTAGAAGATAAATAAACCTGAAGACAGAAAAATATAACAATCATCTAAATTCATGGCGATTAATCTTCAGTCGATCTACTAATCGATTAATCAGCTCACAACGTTTAAACTTTATGAATTTTATTGAATTTGCTTTGATGAGTAAAAACATACAGAATAACTTTTTAAAATATACTAAATATAAAAACAACATACCTTTAAGTTCAGGAGGTTTGAGATTCAGAAGTTAAACATGTTAAAAATGTATAAATATTATAAAGCTGCTGAATTTTAATTTTAATTTATTAAATAGCGTAACTGCTGATGTATTGATTTTATGTAATTCTTCTTTACCTACATTTTCTTGATTTGTTATTATTTTATAATCATTATTTCTATTTTTTAAAATTATTTTATTATTTTGGAACATGTAGTTTCTTGATTAAATGTTTTGTGCCGGCCATGAAAGGTATCAATACGTTGATATACACCTGATGGAAACTCAATCAATAATTTAAAAAAATTAAGTGACAAAAAAAGTAGAATTTAGGGCAGAGCTGTTGTACTGGATTGCATAGGTGTTTATAATAAAGTGATATATATACACACACACACACACACACACACACAATACATATTTATTATAATCATTATTATAATCATCAGTTTCTTACCAGCTGTTTTATTATTCTTGAGGCCAAAGGTCACCTTCTTGGATTCTGATTTGGGAGTTTGGCTCTTCTGTGAAATCAAGACAGAAGAAGAGTCACATGATACAGTTCAACATTAGCTGCACAGTAAAGAAGAAGAAGAAGAGGAAGTTTGCTGTATTACAGGAGAGACGTGAAAGAATCTGATCAGTTTACAGGTGGGACTGAATCGATCACTCGACCACAGCCAGCTGCTGCAAAGTCTGTCTCTGTGGATCATGTTTGAAACTCTTTATGGATTTTTTCCTCCCCAACACTTCACTACTGTACTGTTTTTAGATTCTACACTAGTATCCTGTCACCTTATAGACCAAAATACTTTGACTCGACACTCAGACAGTAAAACGAGCCACCGTACTGGCCCAAATAAAAGACCATGTTTATTTATATTACGTTTGAAAAGTGGAGGTTTGCTTTATATTTATACTGCTTCATCCTTTGTGAGGTTCAATAAAAAGATTTCTGACAAATCTTGAATGCCAGGTGAGAGAGGAGTCTTATATTCAGCACTCAGGTTCTGACAAAGTTCTTTGACCAGGAAATAAACTTCATCAGGTCAGAATAAAAAAAAGGAATGAAGGAATAAACCAGAAACAAACAAACAGTCTCTCTGTCAGTATCAGTAGTTACACTTCAAGTCGTCTGCCTGATTTAACAGCGTTGAACTCCATCAAGCTGTCATGCAGCAAAACACTGGAAAGACCTGCACATCACTGGCAAGACGTGCACAACCCCGGTAAGACCTGCACGAAACCGGTAAGACCTGCACGACACCGGTAAGACCTGCACGACACCGGTAAGACCTGCACGACACCGGTAAGACCTGCAACCCTGTGTGAGTCTTTTCCAGCCGTTCAGTCTGATGAGTCAACAGTGTTTTAACAGCAGTGCAGCTTTAAGTGGAGCCATTAAATACATAAATAGCAGCGTAATTATTGGTAACAGTGTTCAACATGTGGGTTCAGCATCATTAACAGCTGTGCAGTTTGAAGCTTTTCTTCATGTAAACACAAACACAGCGAATCATTTTCCTTCAGTGTATTTTTATGGTCTTGAAATGAAATGAAAGGTTTCATAAATCCTGTAAAACACGTTCTGGAGGTTTAAACTGAATATTTATTTATTTTGTCATTTCTGTGGGTTGTTTTTTTTTTTTTTTGATGACATGCAAAAGTTTCTATCTGGGAAAACTGGTCAAGTGTTCACACGCTGCGGCAGTGACATTTTAATTTAAAAACAATTTAATGGACAAAAAGCCGATGCATTTCCATCACTGAAGGGTTCTGGAGAAATTTACTGAGCTTTGACAATTTTAGATTATTCTCATATTTGTGCCTAGTTTATAAATGTTAAATGGTTTGGACTCCTCCACTATGTGACTTTGTGTTCACTTGCTCAGTAAGTTCTATTAGATCCTCCCGAATATCCTCTAAACAAGACTGTACCAGACCATTATGAGCAGTCAGCTGTCTCTGTGAAAGCTCAGTGGAACGTCCTACCTGATGATATGAAGAACTGCAGTTCAGTCAATACATTCAACTAAAGACTGTGCTGTTGTGTGTAGCTTTGTATTTTGTATGATGTGTTCTGTGTGGGTTTGTTTGTTTGTTTGTTTGTTTTGCTTTGTGCTGTTTGTTGTATGTTTTGATTGTAATGGACTACGGATGCAAATTAGCTTCGAGCTAACTCCGGTGCATCTTTAATGTTTAAAACTGTACACTGTCCCAATCAATAAATCAAATTAATTAACATTAATTTAATAATTAAATTAAATTAACGCTTTTTGAGAAATTCCAGATATCAAACAGACCAATAGAACTCTATCAACAAAAAAAACAACAAAGACTCAAATATTTCTTAAAACCTATAAAATCACTGACTAATATTACTTAAATATAAATCTTCTGCTGCTCCACAACCATCTGCCCCTTAGAGACAAATAAAGTAACTGATTGATTGATTGATTGATTGATTGATTTACCTTCTTCTTCTTGGACAGCGGGGTGGCGGGGCTTCCCTTGGTCCTGCAGAACAGCGGCGTCGGGACTGCAGCTTTGTTTTGAAAGGAGACAAAGTCTGATCCTGACGACGTCTTCGCCTTCTTTTGTGACTTTTTAGTGCTGAGAGGCGTGAACGGCTCTTCAACATCCTGCAGTTTTCAGATTTTAGACAGAAAATTAATCGTCTATTATTTTGATGATCGATTAATCGTTTGAAGTTATCTTGCAAGACAAAAAAAAAGGCCAAATTCTCTGATTCCAGCTTCTTAAATGTGAATATTTTCTGGTTTCGTTACTCTTCTATGACAGTAAACTGAATATCTTTGAGTTGTTTTATAGACATTTTATAGACCGAACAACTAATCAATCAACTATCTTCAAAATTTCACCTGATCAATAAGTTCTTTTCATGTAATTTTAACCGTTTCATCTCGTTAAACGCTCACCGTCGCTTCTTCTGCGAGGCCGTTGATCGATGTAGCCGCCTCCATCTCATCAGCCTCATACTCAAACGTCACAGGGATCTTCCTCTTCTTCTTCGTTGGTTTCCCGGAGGAAGGCGCCGCCTCAGCGTCACCCTCCTCGTCTACACCGCCAGCCGCCTGCTTCTGACTCTTTTTCTTCTTCCTCGCTGGTGTTGTCGTGGTGATATCAAGCAGCAGCTTCTCTTCTTCCACCACCTGAGGGGTTTCTGTCGCCGCTGCTGCTTCTTCTTCTTCTTCTTCTCCTCCCACTGGCGCCACAGACTTGGATTCTTTTAGATTTTTTTTCCTTTTCTTCTTCAGTGGTGTTGCAGCACTTTGATCTGCAGCGGCTGAAGATTCAAGTGTTGTGTCTTCAGGTGTTTGATCTGTTTCCACCTTGTCCTGGTCCGTTTTCACAGCCTGCATGCTCTTCTTCTTTGTCTTCTTTTTAAGCGGTACTGCGGCGGTATCTTGTGATGCTTCTTCGCCAACTGGCGTGATCTCAGAGTCGGTCACCTGTGATCCAGCCTCAGCTTCCTCCGTCTTCTTCTCAGCCTTCAGGCCCTTCTTCTTCCTCTTGGCGGGGGTTGTAGCTTCAGTCTCTGCTTCTGCATTCACCTGCGATTCAGCCTCAAGCCCCTTCTTCTTCTTCTTTTTCTTCCCCGAGGCGGCGACATCGGCGTCAGAGGACATCTCCGGCTCTGGCGTCACTGCTGTAGCTGCTACTTCCTGGGTAACAGCGGTCTGCTGCTCACCTGCTGCCTCAGGTTTAAGCTCTGAAGTCTGCCGCTTTTTCTTCTTCTTTGAAAGGGTTTCTGATTGGTCCTCGTCTGTGACTGTAACTGCCGGTTGTTTCTTTACCTCCAGGAGCAGCAGAGTTTCTGATTGGCCGTCTGGCGTCGCTGCTTCTGTGACTTTAACAGTTGAAATAGAGTTTTGTGTCTGTGCTTCCTTCTCTAAATCGTCTGCTTGTGAACCTGCTTCAGTCTCTTTAACCGTACTACCGACTGACGTGATCTCAGCCTCAGTTTCCTCCATCTTCTTCTCAGCCTTCAGGGCCTTCTTCTTCTTCTTCTTTTTCTTCCCCGAGGCGTCGGCGGCGGCGGCGTCAGAAGACATCTCCGGCTCTGTGACTGTAACTGCTGGTTGTTTCTTTGCCTCCACGAGCAGCAGAGTTTCTGATTGGCCGTCTGGTGTCGCTGCTTCTGTGACTTTAACAGATGAGACGGAGTTTTGCGTCTGTGCTTCAGTCTCTTTATTTGTACTCTGAGTTACAGCTGCAGTCTGCTCTCCAGCCTGTCCTGCTTTCTTCTTCTTCTTCTTCTTCCTCTTCTTCTTTTTGTCGTCATCATAAGAAGTCACGTCTGCTGCTTCGCTGTCGTCTTTTCCAGAGTCCTTACTTTGTTTGAGCGCCTCCTTTTTCTTCCCTGAAGTAGCAGAGACACAAATCCAACATGTGTGGTCATTAAAAAGCTTTAACACTGATTGTTCAGCAGCTCAACAAGTCTGTAGGTGGCAAACTGGACGCTTACTGGTTTGTATAGAAGCGAAATTGTAGCACAGAAGACGCAGTTGTAACACTGATACATCTAATATCAAAGCATTAAGAAGAGCCTAAAACTACAACATTCTTATTAGATTATAAATCTGCCCTTTTGTGAATAATTTGTAGTTTGGTCATTGAGATAAAAATAGTGAAATCGTCCTTTAAATGGTCCTGAATGGCCTGAACTCTTTAGTGCATGTTGTGTTATTATATGAATAACAAGGAGAATTCAGCTGATCATGAACTTTAAGCTGCTTTCAGAAGAAATTCGCTTGGTTGCGTTTTGAAAGGTCAACGACAGCTGAGGTCAAAGTTGAAATTATTTGAACTTTGAGCGCAGCGATCGGTGGCAACTTCAAGCGGCCCAGTTGGACGCCATCGCTCTCCTGATGGGAGAACAACGGCACAACCAGCGCGGAGCGGTTTTACTGCTGATCACGTCGGGGAACGTTTAGGGTGACTTCTCAAATCTGAAGAAAATGTCTTAAAGATATTTATATGCAAAAAGAAGCTGGTGTCTAAACACATTTTCAGACCGTTGTGCACAGTTGGGAGGTGAATGTGACGTCATGAAGCACCTTTTCTTTTCTTGGCTGCTGGGGCTCCCTCCTCCTCATCCTCCTCCGTGTGGCCTCCTCCCCTCTTCATCCTCTTCCTGCTTCCAAACATGTCGTCATCCTCATCTGTGGAGACCTCATCCGGATACTCATCCTGAGGAAAGACGCCTGACGGGAAAATCAAGAGAGAAACTGGAGTGAGACCGAGTCAAAAAAATGATTCTGTTTTCATAGATATAAAAACAGCTGTGACGAGAGAAGAGGTGTGATCATCAGCTCCTACCTTCACTGAGGTCCCGCAGTCTGTGATGCAACATGAAACACAGAGAGAGAAGAAGAAGAGAATATGTTATCATCTATAAATACTACATCCATAAAAGAGCACTTCTGTAGTGTTTTGGTTGAAATATGGAAAACAAATGATTAATTAATACATCTCTTTACATTAAGGGATAGATTTGTGTCTTAAACCAGCAGTCAGGTGTCTGTAATCATTCCTCCTGTTCATACTGGATATTAAAAGATCCTTCAAATGTTCTTTCAATGGAAGTGATGGAGGCCAAAATCCACAGTGTGTCCACACAGTCATTTAAAAGTCCCTGTTAAGCTTATATGAGGCTTCAGCAGTCTGATTTGACTCATTATTAGCTTCAGATAAACTTTAAAAAACATTTTTTGCACAGAAGGAGGACTGTGGATTTTGTCCTCCATCACTTCCATTGTAAGGTCATTATGAAGGGATCTTCTAATGGTCAGTATGAACAGGAGGAATGATATTGTTCTTTTAAGACACACTTATAAAATGGTGAACCCGTCCTTTAAACACTATGGTTCTCATGGTTTTCAGCTGGTGACACATTCATTCTACTCACACTTTGATGATTTTGTAGAGTCTCTGTCGGTTGTAGCTCGGTGTGCTGCTGCGGCTCGCTAAAGCAAACAGCTTGTCAGCCAGAGCGGCGTAATCGAACTACGACACAGATATCACAACGATCATTAGACATGACGACATGATGAGTAATAAACACAGCAGAGAAACTGTTCTGAGGAAAAGTTGATCCATGAAGGAAAGAAGATCAGAGAATAAACACAGTGATCGGCCCTCGTTAAGCTGCAACACTTTGTTTTACTGAAAGTTTTCACAGTGATTTTCCTTCACATCATCAGTTTGTAGAGACTTCAGACAACATTTATTCTCCACAGTGAACATCTGGTCGGCTTCATGTTCAGTAATTACAGCTGTGAGAAGAGAGTCATCTGGTTTCAAGGACGATGTGACAATGAAGGAAACGTTATGAGACTGAACGTGTTCTGCATATTAATGTTATTCTGCTTTTTGTTCTGACATCTTTTGTTCTCAAAATGAAGCCGTACGGAGGCCCGAGAGTGACCCAGGAAATTAAAAAAAATTAGACTTTTATACATTTATTTTTAATAAATATGCATATTTGCTTCTAAAAATGACTATTACTTGATTATTGATATAGTTGTCAATTAATTTTCTGCTTTTTTGCTGATTTAATTAAAATCATAAATAGTATAAAGTTGAATAGAGATAGAAGCCTTCACCTGTAGAACCGGTCCCATGTCATCGTCACACGGCAGCTCCGTGTCCGAGTCTTCCAGGTGAAGAAAATCATCCTCGTCTTCATCATCATCACCATCATCATCTTCATCATCTTCTTCATGTGATTTACGACCTGAAAACAGAAGAGCCAATTAATGATTTGTGCAAAACAAATGAACAGAAAGTTGCATTAAACATTATTGCTAACTTTCATAGCTAATATTTGTTGACATCGATTGATTGTAGAGCTGCAACGATTAGTCGATTAAACATGTGAAGATTTGCTGCTTTTGTGTGTTTTTATATGACTGTAAATTGAATATTTTGAGGTTTTGGATAAAACAAGACATTTGAAAATTACATTTTATAGACTAAATGAATAATCAGCAGATTAATTGATAATCGTTGGTTTGATACGACTTGTGTGATCAGAGAGAACAAAAGTTGTTTAACAGGCAAATCTGAAGAGAATCACATATTTCTTTCATTTTGGATGAAGATATGTTGATTTCTGTTAGCTGTTAGTTTATCATCTGTCACTGTTTTGATATTTTACAAACACCAGTGATTTGTTGTCTATTATGAAAATGATTAAAATCTGATTAACACACATTTCAGATTTGCTTGGAACAAAAATGAAGGTTGTAAAACAGTGAAATACTGCTGATATCCTGCTGATATCCTGGAGGTCTTATTGTTTTTTGTTCTTTTTTTTTTAAAGTTATGTTTTAAGGTGTTTTCGCTGCAACGAGACGCTCCGGCTGCAAAAAGCTGCACAAAAATCCTCCTTAACTTGTGATCGATAATAATGATTTGAGGTTATAATTGTTCTGCGGTTTCCGTGGAGACGTACCATTGATCTGCTTCCCGGCTCCTTTCTTGCCAATGAGTTTGCTTGTCGTTTTCTCTTTTAGTTGGTCTTCATCCTCTTCATCCTCCTCCTCCTCCTCCTCCTCAGAAGCCTGTCCCGAGTCCGAGGCCTCGGCTGCTTTCAGCTCCTTCATCAAGTCTTCGATGGCGTAGGGAGCCTGGTCGATGATGGCGCTGAAGATGCTGCTGCAGATCGCTCTGAAAAGAGTCCGACTGAAGCAGCAGACGGGAAGCTGTTAGCAGCGTTAGCATGAAAACAAGCTGCTTCACCATCAGCATGCATGAACAGTGTTAACGTGTACCTGAGACATACACCATCATCATCATCATCATCATCATCATCATCAGTTATAACACAGAGGCTCTTTGGTTTCATGTTTAAGTTTCTACTGAGATCAGAAACTCAACACTGTCAGGTTTTAAGTAAATTAATTTTAAACATCAACCTGCACCAGCATCAAATCCAGACTATTATATATATTATATATATTATAACTCCACAGTACACCTTTTACACTTTCATTTCATTATTTAAATGTTTGTTGTTCAAAAAAATCAGAATATATATGTTCTCCTGATGAGATTCTAACACACTTTGTTTGTCAGACTATTCTTCCTACCTGACAGCTGCATCTTACATTCTTAATTACATGTTTATATTGTCAGACAGACAGAACTACAATAAGTGAGGCAGAGGAAGCTGAGGGGAGGAAGACTCACTCTTTGGTTTTAGCTGCTGTTTTGCAGAACGGTTCGATGAATCTCAGGTTCTGATCAGCGTCGAGCTGCCATGAAAACAAACACAATTACATTTTAGATGAAATAAGACAATAAGGATCATTGTTGAGCTCATATATTCTCCTCATAACGTAGCGCTGAAACACTTTCCTGACGTTGACTTTGTGTGTCTGTGTGGTGTTTTGATGCCCAGCAGAGGTGAACAGGTGGGAGGTTCATTCAAATGTTGGACGTGTTTCTGAGATGTCTCTTCATAAATGCAGATTAAATCAAACAGAGGACTAAAGCACTGTGTGATAAAGTCTCTCTCTCTAAAAGAAGATGAGACTATATGAGACTCAGATGTTTTTAAGCGTAAATGTAGGAACTGAAACCAAAGACAACACAAGCTGCTGTGTCATCGCAGGATAATCTCACAGAAATTCAAACGTATCAGCAGCTGGAGATGATATCAGCGCAGGATCGAGCTGTGTGTGTTTTAGTCTTTGAAGTGTTGATCTGCTTCTTCCTGAACACACAGAGTACATCAACACTAAACTGTTTCTCACATTTGACCTTCTGCTCAAATTAAAACCTGCATTTTTTTCCCCACTGAGATTTTTTTTCCCTCCTCCTCTGGACAAACACACCCGGATTATTAGATAGATAATACTAATGCAGTCTGAAAGGACATCATCCAGTCCTGCTTCTAGCATCTCTGCTACTGAATCCATCAGTTCAGTGAACTCGCTGCTCTTCCTGTAATTTAAACCCCGTCCAGAGCGATGACGAGCTGCTCTTCCTCCTATTGTGCTGCTCTGATGAATAATAATAAAAAGCAGGATGTGATCGATCAATGATTGTTACCTGCTGAGCTCAATTAGACAGATCGTGACCCATGAGTGGCACAAGTGATCAATTTATCAATATGTGTTTTTGTTGTGCACAATGTTGTTTGTAATAATTCCTTCTCACATCAGCAGAGACGCTCTTTATTCCATGTGTACGTCGTCTTTAGTTCACTGCATGCTGCATTCTCCAGACTCACAGACAAAAACAATCTTTTAAAAGCCGTTCAGATGTTTTTCTTTGTGTCCATAGCAACAGAACTCTGAATCTGACCGACCTGCTTTAATTCACCTCCGATATGAATCACAGCAGGGACCCAACGACACACAAATGTCAACCCCCCCCCCCCCCCTCCAGGTGCTTGTTATTGAGCACAAATGTCAAGAATGTGTTGAGAACCGTGTCCGTACCTCTGCTGAGCCCAGAGTAGCCAGTTCAGTCATGTAGAGGTCCAGGATGTGGAACTGCAGCCCGCTGGGAGCTCCGCTGTCGCTCTGCAGCAGCTGCACAGTCAGCAGCTCCAGAAACCTGCCGACCACACTGACAGAACACAGCAGACGACTGTTTACACCTTCAGCTCTGATTTATGACATGAATGTGACCTGAAAAAGGCTTGGAAGATGTCTTGTTACCTGCTCTCCCAGTCTTTCCTCTTCAGTATCTCAAACGTTTGTCTGAACATGAAGCGAACCAGCTGTGAGAGGAAATAAACATCTGGATTTATTGGCAATTTAAACATTTAAAATCCTTCGTTTCCTACGGCTCAAACTGGAGTTCACAAATGTACTTATGTGCATCTTTTTGTGTTTGGTTCATTCATGTTCATCAAGTCAAGCAGGTTGTTTACCAGACTTTAAAAATACTGTTTTGACCCAAATATAAGATCAACAATGACTCACCTGGAAGAACTTGTCCATCCGCAGCCGGTCGATACCCGTCCACTCTCTTTTGAAGGTCTGCAGGAAGCTCTCCAGGTACAAGAACTCTGCAAGAAACAGCACGACAGCACCGTGAAACATGAGAGGCCTTCCTCATGTTCATCATCATCATCATCATCATCATCATCACATGAGACTGTGACCTCAAACGTGTGAAACTTACGTGCGTCGATACCGTGGAAGCTGTGGATCAGACTGGAGATCATGTTGGAGAGCTCCTCCTATAGAAGAAAAGTGAAGACTGTTTAAACCACGGCTGAATATATCAATACTAGATCATTACTAGATCAATATTAGATCAATATTAGATCAATATCAGATCAATATCATGATATGAGACGAGATATCGTTAGATTTTGGATATCGTGATATGGCAGAAGTGTTTTCCTTGTTTTAAAGGCTTTATTACAGTAAAGTGACGTCATTTTCTGAACAGTAAACGTACCTGCAGCAGCGGTTTGTCCTGCATCCACAGACAGTAGAACAGACCTTTCCACAGCTTCAGCAGCTCGTCAGCTGTGAATCCACCTGCACACAGAACCAACGTCAGCAGGAACATCAGGCCCACTGATGAAAGTTTTGTCTTTCATAGTTTACATCAAAACTTTGACATAATTTGACCAGAACACCTGTTTGACCAGAATAGATTTGTTCTTCACAAATAGGTGTCAGTCTAAGTCCTTGTCTGTTTTTTGGCATATTCAGATTGTAACCGGATAGATTTTACAAAGTCTGAACAGCAAAAACATGCTGACAGAAGAGCATCAGAGCAGCTGTGCAGAATCCACACTGCTGTTAGCAGAGCGGCATCATGGAGGACGACACAGAGAACAGTCTGACGCTGAAATAATCTGCTGGCATTTCAGGGGGATGATGGATCTCCATTTCTCATCAAGCTCATAATACTTATGTACTTTTACTGCAATACTCTAACTACATCAAGCTCATAATACTTATGTACTTTTACTGCAATACTTTAACTACATCAAGCTCATAATACTTATGTACTTTTACTGCAATACTTTAACTACATCAAGCTCATAATACTTATGTACTTTTACTTCAATACTTTAACTACATCAAGCTCATAATACTTATGTACTTTTACTGCAATACTTTAACTACATCAAGCTCATAATACTTATGTACTTTTACTGCAATACTTTAACTACATCAAGCTCATAATACTTATTTACTTTTACTTTTGTAGTAGGATTTTTCATGCAGGACTTTTACTTGTATGGAGTATTTTTTTCATTGATGTATTGGTTCTTTTACTAAAGTAAAGGATCTGAATACTTCTTCCACTGCTGGATAAATGAGCCTCTGACCTGAAAGCTAACACACGTGTGCGCTAACAGTTACTGTTTATCATATTAACACCAAAATATGCAACGAACTGGGACACGTTCCCTTTCAAACATGCGTTTCTGGTTTGAAAACCAACCTGTCGTGTTTACCCATTAATGTCTCATTACTACACCTTATATTTACAGGTTAACACTCAGCTCTGTGTTTGATGCTTGTTCCTGCTCGGGTTGTTGTTAGCTAACGTTAGCTTACCTGCCGCTTTCTGCGACCTGACATTAATATATTTCCTCAGTTTCTTCATCGCCTTGCTCCGGATGGGCTTCTCGTTAGAAGCTAATCTCTGTGCGAACTGGACCTCTGGTTCTTGAATGGACGCCATGTTCACACAGATTCACGTGGAGACTCTTCTCTCCGGTTTTTGCTCCACTTCTCCCCACGTTTCCTCTGTCTGACGCGCACTAATGACGCAGAGGCTCCGAGTGTTGTGCCCGGAGTGTGACTGCAGCCGCGGAGGGGCGTTCCTGTAGAGCGCAGGAGCGCCCGATGCTTTGATTGGTTTGTATAACACAGGAACGCCCCCTTACAGATATGATTGGTTCATAGTGCACAGGAACGCCCACTATTATGATTGGCTCATGGGGTACAAAAACGCCTACTTGTTCCTCGTCTCTGCTTTGCAATCAGAGCCGTTTAGCATCCTGACTGTTTTTACACTTACAATGTCGCTTCACACCGCAGGGTTAACCATTATTTGTTTATAGGGAAAAAAAGGTTTTAAATGTTAAAATAAGATAATAACAGAAAAGGACTATACAAGTAGAGAAAGTTGAGCCATAAAATAATAATTAAATAAAAATAAGGAACTGATACAGTTTCCTGACATCTAAGCTTCTGACTTTTTTATATATATACATTCGTAAATATCACTTTCAGGGGTGCAAATAGAAAGATACTCTACCAACATTTCCCCACTTAATGAATGACTGTAAATTATATTTTGACTCTCTGATAAAATGTCACCATAATGTCTCAGTTTTTATTATTTTGAGATTGATGTAAAATGTTCATTTTCTTGCATTTATGTTGTTCTTATGTTGTTCTCTGTATTCAGACATGTAGAGATGATGATGTTCTCCAACTTGTTCTGTATGTTCTTTGTCAATAAAGTTGTGGAGAAAAAAAGAAAAGCTGTATCACACCTTTATTAATGATTAATTAGTACAGCCTTAGTGTCATTTCACGTCACGTCACGTGTTACATCCTAAAATGACCATCAAATCATTTAAAATAATATAAAAACATTATTAAACGAATAAATAAAGTAAAGCAGAGTTGTATGGAGGTTGTTACTCTTCGGTTCCTCGTTAAAACTTCTCTTTACTTTCTCATATTCATCTTTATAAGTCTTCATGTTCGTTATTTTACCGGCGGAGGTTTAGCTCAGTGGTTACTTCTCAACGATCCGTGTGTCTGTTCTCCTGCCTCACCGGTCCGCGGACCAGAGGTTCAAACCACGGGCGCTGCCCTCTGCTTTTTCCATCATCATCTCCTTTTATTAACCCTTCTGTGCTGAAGTCATTTTTATCAATGTGTGGCATTTTAGAGGCTTTAAAGATCAAGTCGAGAAGCTCAAACACAGTCTGTAAACTAACGATATTCACGTATAAGCTGCGTGTGTTATTGTACTGTTCAATACCTCATAATATCGAATAAATATGATCAAACTATCGTACAAACAGGCATACCGGGCTCTGAAATACGTTATAATTTCAGAATAAACTAAAACTTATTGGCACTGTATGTCGTGACCCTCAAAGCCCAGCAGATGGCGACGAAACTCACCTGGAGCCCCAATGAGACACATCTAGTATATATACAATATATACAATATATATATACAGTATATATACAATATATACAAGCAGTGCTGGAGAGTAACTAAGTACATTAATCAAGCACTGTAGTGAAATACACTTTTATGGTACTTGTATTTCCATTTGATGCTACTAAAAGTAGAGGTTTGGTCCCTCTGACTGATATATTATTATATATGACATCATTAGATTATTAATAGTGAAGCATCAGTGTTAGAGCAGCATGTTACTGTTGTAGCTGCTGGAGGTGGAGCTAGTTTACACTACTTTATATACAGTTAGCTAGTTTAGTCCAGTGGTTCCCAACCTAGGGGTCGGGCCCCTCCAAAGGGTCAGCAGATAAATCTGAGGGGTCGTGAGAAGATTGATGGGAGAGGAAAGAAGATTCAAGATTCAAGACTCAAGATTCAGTATTTAGTTTATTGTCATTTTCATGTATATTTCCATACTAAACAAAAACGAAATGTTGTTCCTCCAAGCCTACAGCATTGCAACAACAACAGAAAGGATAAATATATACTGTATATCTAAAAAAGAGGGGAAAAAAGAAAAAAGAACGAGCAGTTAGCAGCACAGTGCATTAAAGTGCATTTACAGAGAAAAGTACATGTTTCAGTTGGATGTTGACGCTCTTGCATGTCAACAAATGACCAGCACTGATGGGGATGTTATATAATCCATTTTGCTGTCCAGAGAACATCAGGCAACATGATTATTGGAACTGCCGGAACTTTTTCTCTAATCTTTGATTTTTGCTGACATATTGGATCATTTGAACATTTATTGAAATGAAAGCATGTGAGAAGTTTAGAGGGAAAAATCACTATTTGGTGGAGCTGTTAACAACTCATAAACATGTGAAATGTGACCCCGACTACACACTGCTTTTTGTAAGACGTCAAAAGCCAAAAAGGTTGGAAACCACTGGTTTCATCTTTAACAATGTGTTGTATTTTAAAAGCTTGTTATATTATCCATTGTGTCAAATCTTCATCTAAAAAGTAACTAAAGCTGTCAAATAAATGTAGTGGAGTGGAAGTATAAAGTAGCATCACATGGAAATACTCAAGTAAAGTTCAAGTACCTCTAAACTGTACTTCATTAAATGTACTTTGTTACTGACAAACACGGGCTGACGTCACAACGGCACGGAGGCGCCGTGTGTGAGTGAGTGCGCGCGTGTGCGTGTGCGTGTGTGTGTGTGTTCGAGGTGACAGTCGCTAGCTTTCACACAAGGAAGTGGAGGACATGTCGCTCAACTGAAGGCAGAAAAACACAAACAAAAACCGTCGATTCCTCCGTTAAAGGTAAGGCTCGTCAGCGGGAACCGAGAGTCCGGAGCGGCGGCCGGTCGGCGGCTGCTGGTCGGCGGCTGCTGGTCGTGTGATCCCGCCGCGGTGAGGTTTAGCTAGCTGTCGTTAGAACGAGGAGGAAGCTCGGCTGTAGCTGCGATCCAACCGCCGTATTGTTCCAGCATCAAGGGGGGGAAACGTTCAAGGTTTCTCTGCAGATAAGACATACCTCTTCTGGCTTTATCGATACATTACTGATAACTGGAGGTCATTTAAATATTGATTTCTGTTCAACTTGAGGAAAATAAGGAGAAAAACGTCGCGAAACAGTCCAAACAGTCCACATAGTTGGTAGCTCCAGATACTGTCCACGTCTGGAGGTTCAGATGCTCCTCTCAGCCTCAGCAAACACTGCAGTAGCGCTGGATGAAAATAAGGTTTTTAAAGCTTAAAGTCGCCGTCGGATCTGTTTTTTCTGGACGTGTTGTGTCGGGGTTTGTTCGGGATATTATAGAAACTTCAGCCAAATTGCTTCATAGAGCCACAGAGGAAACAAACCAGGAAGCTATTCATGTTAAAAGTCTCCTGATCAGGACTGAGATGTATAGATTTCCTGGATGTAACGTGGCTCCATGTTTTTCTACTGTAGGCAGACAGACGAGTATTCATGCAGGCCGGCTAATGTAATGTAATTTCTGGCCATGTCATGCTTGTATTCCAGTTAATCTGAGCGCCAGGTGTGTGTCAGGGGGTTCAGATAAGACGAAAAAGGCAGAGATAAGGCTTTAACTGGAATCTAACCGCATTGTAAAAATCTGGAAGAGGAAACACAAAGAGGGAAATTGATGCTAGAAAGACAGTAAATGGCAGATATCCACTTGATATGACTAACTCAGACTGTCGTGTGTTTATTCAGAGATGGGACCGGCATGCTAAATTGCCATCAGATTAATATTAATGAGTGCAGGTCTGGAAGGGGCTTAATTGATAAAACAGTTTAACCAGAATCCTCATGACTCCACATTTCCTCTGTTATTATCACTGGATTAACATGAACCCTCTACCTCTCATAGTTTAGCTTTCTGCTCTGACTTATTTTAAAATGTCAAACTTTAACATGTAAGCTTCTTTTTTACTCTGCTCTGATGGACACAGGTCAGATGTAGATTAAGCTTTGCAGCAGAAAAAAAATGTCAAATGACAAAAGAGCCTATTACACTCGGTGTGAAACCGGCACTTTATGGTAATTTTGACCTTTTCATCCCCTCACTGATAGTCTCTTTCTCTCTCCCTCCCTCTCTCGTCATCTATTCAGACTTTTCCATCCAGCGCTCGGAGTCAGACATGTGTCCTCTCGCTGCCGCTCTACCAGCAGCTTCCTGTGAGATGGAGATGAGCCGAGGCAGCACCGCCATGTCTGCGTGTTCCCCATCAGCCTGCTCAGCGTGAGCTCACAACAGCTGCCCGTCACCGTGATTGTCAATACCGGAGTGTAAACATGGCTCCTGTTCCTCCTGGGATCCGCCTGCTGGTGTCTTTTGACAGGGACCAGTGGTGAGTCAGACTGTGTGTGTGTGTGTGTGTGTGTGTGTGTGTGTGTGTGTGTGTGTCGTCTTTCCTTTGAATTTCTATTCACTCATTAATCATTCATGCTCTGGATATTTTGTAAGAGTTTTTATTTCTCAGCTGCCAATTCGTCATTAATACCAACTGCTCTGTTCGAACGTGCCAGCCGGGTCTTTCTCCTGGTATTTAAGATGTGCCAGAAATCATTTTAGTCTTTTAAATAGATTTTAATCAACCTCACAAAAGTTTCAGGCTTATTAAGCAACAACACGTAACAACATAGATGGAACACAATGAATCAACCCAGTAGAAACTGCAAAAACCTGGACAAGAACTACAAACACAAACTCTTAAAGCAATAATATCTTATTTACCTGAATATACGCGACCCTGATTATAAGGCGACCCCCCTTTTCCAACACTTGTGAAGATAAAATACACTCAGACATCAGGAGAGGCTTTAGTCTTGTTGTCATGAATTTATTTAAGAGCTGCAACAATAAGTTTCAGAAAATTAATTGCCAACTATTTTCATAATCAAATCGTTTAAGGCATTTTTACTCTGTGGTTTCTATGACAACGATGAGAGTAGTGAGAGTGAACCAAAGCAGTGAGACTGTGGGGCAATTAAATCAAAACAATGAGCTCATCTTTAACATCACAGTCATTTTTTACAGTGTTGATTAGTGCATCTATAAATGAAAAAAAGGCTTTTATAAAAACATGTTCATGTTTCTTAAAGTAAGGTATGAGAAATAGTATTGTTTTGGCCTCTGTTGTGTTAGCTTTTTGCCCACTTGACAGTTACATTTGTTGGGTTAAAATGAAATCCAGCTTCCTACACAGTATTTTTTATTTGAACACAGCCGATTCTCCTGTGGGCTTGTGTGACGGTGCCACACATGATCAAAATTCACATGTAAACAAAGCGAGCGGCTGCTGCATGTTTACTCTGACAGTGTTAGTCCGTCTGTGTTTGCACAGCGCAGCATCAGTCTCTCCCTACGTGTAGATATCTGATCCTCTTCCTGTACGTCAACCATCCGCTTCATTTATCAGCGTACAAGGCGGAGTAAGTACAACAGTCTACATGCGCCTGTGTCACTGAGTTCCTGCATCCGTGTCATAGCAGTTTGAAATACCTGAACCTTTGTAGGAACCAGATGTTCAGGTTCTCCATGACAGATAGAGTTTCACTGACCTGCGGCTGCGCTGTCATGTCAGACATTCCTGGTTTTTATTTACATTTTAATCACTGGTTTCCCAATCTGGAAAGATCCACACAGAGTAGAATAAATGTCACCACCTGGATGTATCAACATAAGAAGCAAGCAGTAAGAGTATATATGAGACTAAGCACACAGAGCACTGCCAGTAAAACTAACATACCTTTGACTGTAGACATCATAATACATGACACGACACTCTTTAGATAACACAGAGAGCAGGAAACGATGAGGACGGGTCAGCCGGGCTGTTTGTTCTCCCTACCAGATGTTGGCTGTGATGTACAGTTTAGTTTGGTCGTTTTCACACAGAAACTGCACAGTGTAGTCAAAGAGTACGTCCACACTAACAGCATTTCCAAGATTGTTTCCAGATTTGGTGAATCTTAAGACGCCAGCTTGGTGTTTCAGTGTGTGCGGAGTAAACAGAGCTCTGAATGAAGTGAGCTGGCTGTGATCACTCATTGTAAATGTTAGTTTAGCTGAATATGCTAATAGAATAATGATTAGCAGCGCAGCAGCTCGGGACTGACTGCTGGTTGTGATAGTAGGTAAATCACTATTTTGTACTTGTTCTGTTGTCTGACAACAGAAACAGAAAAATATGTAAATGAGAAGTATATTGTGAATTTGGCTGCATTAAAACACTTTAAAGGGTGATTTCAGAGAGCAGGAGGAGAGTGAACAGAGGCTGAACAAGCTGACACTCTGCACAGTAACCAGCCGTTTTATGCTGTTTTATATTCTTCAAACCTTTCACCGACCGTCATCTGTTTAAACTTTTGTGACTCGTTCACTCCTTGATGTCAAATAAGAGTTGTCGCAGTCATGTGAGATGTTGCATTGCAGTCACATAAGAGTCATCAGATTCACATAAATTAGAGGAGACGAGGCTGATGGTGTTTTATAAATGTCTCAATGACACGTCTTCATGACTTCACTGCTCATTTGGGCTCCTGACTGTTGAAAAGTAGTGAACCCTTTAATCCTTTAAGGTGGAATTTTATTCTGTTAGATTTCAAACCACCATCGATGTGTCGACAGAGACGTGATGTAGAAACTGAGACAGTGGAGTAACATCGTAAAATGACACATATGGAGCGAGACAAGAGGGAGAATTACAAGTGAAGAGACGTTTTTTTACTAATTCCCTGTTATTATTGGGATTTGTCTGTACATGATGGAAGTCTCTCGGTATTTTTTTTTCCACCATAAAATTATGCCTCTGTCTATCGGGGGGAAAAAAGGAAATTCTCTTACATTTCTTTCATTTCACAACATCCTCGACTGACATTTAGATAAAATGACATTTTTACCAACTTAGACAGAAAATTAATCTGCAACTCTTTTGATTATCAAACAATAATGTTTGTAATTTTTTAAGCAAAAATGCCAGAAATGAGCAAATCAGCTTCTCAGAAGTGGAGATGTATTGCTTATCTTTGCCATTTATTATAATAAACTGATTATATTTGAGTTTTGGACTGTTGTTCAGACGTCACCTTTGACTCTCTGCAGTTATAACAGGCCTTTTTCACTGTTTCCTGACATTTAATCAAGAAAATAATTAGCAAATAATTCTTAGTTGCAGCTCTACATAACACTGGAAACTTGTCCAGGTGAAGTTTATGGTATCAGCAGAAGATAAATTTCACCTTCAGCGAGACGTGTGCAGGCTGCAGAGATACCCGCGACATATACAGCAGACTGAAATCAGACACACAAAATATTTCATTTGGCTTCGGTTCCCTGTGCATGACAAAGCGCTACTCTATGTAAGCTCCCCGGAGCACATACAGTATCCATTATAGAAATAGGAGCTGGTGTCACAGAGCCGGCCGCGTCGGGATATTGAATGGTGCCTCTATGTGCAGGATGCTTCTGTGGATTAGTGTGCTCGCCTGGGAAACCATCCGTGAGTGTGCAGATCTGAATCCTGCTAAGCGTTCACATTTTTTAAGATCTTATTTCTTATCTTGGGAAGGGTTTTAGATGCTCGACATGTCTAATTAAAAATGGGAAATCCTTCACTGTTGTTTCTGCAGACGCCTTTTCCACCTGAGACTATTCTGCTCATACAGCTGCAGGATTATTTCCAATTTTACCTTTTCTGTTTTGTCACTTTAATCATTTACTGCACACTCATGATGAATTTATTAAAGGTGCAGTGTGTAGAATTTAGTGGCATCTAGAAGAACAGACTTTGCAGAAATTGAATATAATATTCATAAGTATGTTTTAATTAGTGTATATTTACCTGATAAAAAGAATTGTTGTGTTTCGTTAGCTTAGAATGAGCCTTTATATCTACATAGGGAGCAGGTCCTCTTCAACAGAGCCCGCCATGTTTCTACAGTAGCCCAGAACGGACAAACTTAACACTGGCTCTAGTGAGGGCCTTTCGCATTTTTTGCGAGTTTCCCGGCCGCTGTAGGTTCTCCTATATGCGTGGAAGGGGAAGGAGAGGGGAGGGGTAGTCGGTTTGTTGTGATCTGCAGCCTCGCTGTTAGATGCCACTAAATCCTACAGACTGGTCCTTTAAAATAGCTTCGTTTCGGTCAAGTGACCTTCATCAGGCATTTCACGCAGCAAACCACAACAAGTCTGTATATACAGTACCAGTCCAAAGTTTGGACACACCTGTGTGCAGTAAAAGTTCACCTGAGAAGGAGAAAATACATAAACTATACAATATCTCCTTAATAAGAGAAGTAAATAAAGTAAATAACAAACAAATGTCAAAAACCTAATCAAAAGTACAAAACAAATGTTACACTGAAAAATACCAAACAATGAAGTATTTCACTAAACTCCACCCAATATACTTAAAGACCTTTATTCTTATAACAATCATAATATTAATAAAAAGGTCAGAATCCACAAAAAATACTATCAACTGTAACAACTGGGAGCCTCAACATCTATACAAGAAACAATGACTCTCACACTGAGAATAAGCAGGTCAAGAGTACAGTCACAGTCTCGATACAAAGCAAGAGTAGAAAAAACAGAAATAGAAACAAAAATCTCTATATTTTGTATTTAAGGCTTACTTACTACTAACACAAATGTTTGGAGTATTGACCCTGATGAAACAGAAAGACAATAACTCCATGGTCTTAATTTCCAGCTCAGATTTGACCCTGATCACATGCCGTAGTTTGTCCTGCTGGTGTTTCTTGCATCCATTTATCTAATCAAAACACATAAAATCAGGACCATAAACCGTTTCATCTGTTGAGACATCAGCTACGTTATTTAGACTGTAGACCGTATTTGTTTACAGCCGTCTATCATGATGATCTGTGAGTGTCTGACAGGGCAGGAGGTGCAGTCACAACGCTGCTAATCGTTTTATTGTCTGGAAGATCAAAGAGCAGATTTGTTTGTCTGTGTCATCTCTAAGCAACAAATTTAACATCATACCAAATAAATCCACCAATTCATTCACTACATGGACATTAAATGATAAGGCAGCGACTTTCTATGTTTTTCTTACTGTCAACAAATCTCATGTTTGGATCCAAACCAACAATGAAGTCTGACATCTTATTCCTCTGTGCTGTAGACCTCCGTTGTTGTCCAAAAACTATTAAAAACACATCACACTGCTGCACTGGGTGACATGTTCCGTCATTATGAAGAGTTTGGTCACGTTAGTTTGTTTAGAAACGGCTCCAAAGTGCAAAAACAGCGATTAGATTATAACTCACAGGAGAGTAGTTCCTTGTAAGGCAGACTTTGTGATGAAAATTTATAATGTAGTTCAAAGTCAAGGAGTGATATGAGTGATATGTAGCACAACAAGCTAGCAAAGCTGTAAACAGAACCGCGTTCCTGCACATGCTCAGTTCGCCTCTGCCTTACACAGAACTACTCTCCTGTGAGTTACAATCTTATCACTGTTATTCGTCTTTTGAGCCGTTTCTAAACAAAGTACAGTGATCGCTCTCATTGAGGTGTGTTTAATAGTTTTTGTTTTCTCCCAGTGTGACGATGAACTTACTGGTTTCACTATAGGCAGATTCCTACTGACCACCAGGGAAATAAAATCAATGAATCAAAGGGTAGAAACAAATTTTGGTATCCTCTTGTGGAGCCGACATGAAAACTATTTTTGTTCAGTAAATTTCTGCTGTCAGTTTGTCCTCTCGGCTCCTCAGAAGCAGCGAGACGGCTCCAAAGAGCAAAAACAGTAATTAGATTGTAACTCACAGGAGAGTAGTTCTGTGTGGCAGAACGCTACTGAGCATGTGCAGGAACGCGGTTCTGTTTACAGCTTTGCTAGCTTGTTGTGCTACATATCACAACTCTGGACTTTGTACTGAAGTTATTTGAGGAAATTTATAATGTAGCACAAAGTGAAGAGGTTGCGATATGTAGCACAACAAGCTAGTGAAGCTGTAAACAGAACCGCGTTCCTGCACATGCTCAGTGGCGTCTGCCTTACACAGAACTACTCTCCAGAGAGTTACAATCTTATCACTGTTATTAGTCTTTTGAGCCGTTTCTAAACAAGCTACGGTGATCGCTCTCGCCATGATGAAGGAACATGTCACCCAGTGCAGCGGTGTGGCTCACTGATGTGTTTTTAATAGTGTTTCTCCCAGTGTGACGATGAGCTTACTGGTTTCACTACAGACAGATTCCTATTGCCCACTGGGGGGGGAAGTAAAAACTATTGTCAGTCAGTCTGGTGAGAGTTTGACCTGTTACAGCTTGTGATTTTAAAAATTGCATGAAGTCAAATTTTGATTTTGATATAAAAACACCTGTCAGCCAATCAGAAATGAGTATTCTCTGTGGTCATGGCATAAAATGTTAATAATGCCTTATAATTAACTCATAATGGTGTTTATTCGTCCAGATTTCATTGTATGTCATGAACTTTACTTTCTTATCAGAGCAGTGAAAATGTCTCTTAAATAAAACAAGCATCAGAGTGCAGTATCGCTAAGCTGTGAGTTGTATATATCTCAGTCAATCATGTGCAGCTTTAGCCTACAGTATGGTGTCTGCTACACTTTACAGCTGTCCGGCTGTTGTTTTAGTTCAGCCCGCTATCCTCAGGACACACAGGAACATGCTCACAGCATGCCGTCCAGCTGTTGCATAAGAAGGAATCCAGATGTTCCTCTCAAACTGCCCCTCGGGTTTATCTCCAGCGTCTGCTGCAGGGCCTCAAAAACCAGCCTCATGCTTCCACTGCAGGGCAGATTCACTCTCCAACCACCTGATGATTACTGTCAAACATTACTTATTACTCCCTAAAGCATCTTCAGGATAAGATGAGCAGAAAACCCTCTTAAAGCTTAAGAAGTTTTTCCCGAAAGCATCTTAACTGAAGTTGATTTAGTTGATTTTAGATTAACGATGTGACTCTTCAACACTCGCAGGAGGCTGAGAGCATCGCAAGAAGCTGTTTTCATTGATGTTTGATGTTTAATGAGTGATGTGGATCTTTAAATCAGGAAGTAAAACTAAACCAACATACACACAAATATATTCAATTCATCATCTCTCTCTTCTCTCATATCTTCATCTCTTTCCTATCGGTGTATTTTCAGGTTCTGAATCTTCTCTCTGTGTATATTGTTTGTCTCATGCAAACATACAGACAGTCAAAATACAAATGATGACACAATGACACATATTTATGATGTACATGATATTTATTTATGATAACTTGCAGGAACAGCCACTGCTTCATCTTAGTTTGAGTATCGTCTTCCTCCAGCAGCAGATAAATCAATCAAAGTTTACTTTCTTAACCTGACTTCCACCCAGAAACCTGAATTATAAAGACTGCAGACTGTTAACTTTGTTTTCATGCTGAAAACTGAATTTCAAGTATCAAACATTTATTTGTGCAGTTTTACAACATTTACACTTTGTGATGTGCGCTCGCTGTTCAGTACAGCTTTGAATTGAAGAGCAAACTCTTCTAATATCGATCGTTATCATTATCAATAGCTCCTCGTTACCGCTGAACACACACAAATCAATGCGGCAAATAAACCTGCAGATTTGTGCAACTCAAAAAATCCCAACACTGACTATATCTTAATAAAACCACAGCACGGAGATGAATGCAAACACGAGCGAAAGATTAAGCAAACAGAATTAATCTGATTTTTAAGTACACATTCATGTTGGATGATGAAACAAGATTCAGAGACTTTATTCAGGTCACATTATGTGATGAAATTCTCTGCATTGCTGCTTAAGTATTTTCAAAAGGAGATATAAAATAATATCTGGAAAGGTTTAAGAAGCAGAAGCAGAATAAAATGATGAATGATCAGAGAACACAGACGGCTGGCGGAGCTGCAGACTTCCTGACTTTGACCCGACCGCTCTGTAATCCAGCAGGATGTTTCATGTTAACATGTTAAATAGCTTGTTCCTTGTGTGTAAATATTTCGCAACTCTTCCCAGTCGTCTGACGTATAGAGTACATCGGACTCATTCTGGCTGTTCATTACATGGGCTTTATGTATTTGCTTATTACGTAATAGATACTGTAATAGACCTGGGAAAGGTACAACTTGAGCCACACACCTTTGTGTATCTGTTAATGTCACAGAAATATTGCCCAATACAATCCCCTCTCTGCTCTCTTAAACGGCTGTAGATTGTGTCGGTTATGTGAAGTATGTGTGTTTTTCTCTGTAAAACATCTACTTTCAACTCATAGTTTTGTGTTAATGTAGTTAAAGCTTCGTCCTCATCCCGGCTGTCTCAAACTGAAATAAAACAGGTTCAGGGGTTCAGGGGTTCAGAGGTTCAGGGGTTCAGAGGTTCAGATGGGGTGTCTGGATTTGTTCTCAGTGCTGCCCTCTTGTGTTTCCTCTCTGCAGGTACCGAGCTCTCACCTTCATCCTCACCTTCCTGCTCTACACCAGCTTCCACCTCTCCAGGAAACCCATTAGCATCGTCAAGGTAACACGTTAGCATAGTACAGCGGTTTTCAAAGTCACACAAAACACCCTCCATCTCAGTGATCTGTCATCTGTGGGCTACAAGTGTTGTTAAATATGTGTTTATGACATCAAACGACTTCCCTACTCTTTTTATTTTACATAAATCAGTTAAACTTGTATTTATAAAGGAAACTTATGTTTAGACAGAACCTTTACATCTTTCTTCACCTGACAGTCTGTTCCTGTCACTCATGTTGTGTTTTCTGGTTACCTGAATGGTGCGCTGGTTGTTTGTGTTGACAGAGCGAGCTCCATAAGAACTGCTCGTCTGTCAGCGAGTTGGCCACTAATCCGTCCAGCAGCAGCAGCCAGCAGCCGTCGCTGCAGTCGCTCCACGCAGACATGGACTGTAGCTGGAAGCCTTTCGGTTGGTATCTGCTTGACTCTTGACATTATAGGTGTTTTGTTTTGGGGGGTCAGAGTTAGAGGTTTGAGGGTTCAGGAAACACTGAAGCTGTCTTAGTGTTGTTGAGTCGACATGATGCTAGAAATGATACTTGAAACCTGCTTGTTTTCTGTGGCTTTGGTCAGGGAAGAACATGGCAGCATGAAGGCCAATAAACACAGCTGAGGATGAGCTAAACTATAAAACTCTTCTTTGTATCGTCAGATAAAAGTAACTACAAACAGCTGCTGGGAGCCATGGACTACTCCTTCCTCTGTGCCTACGCAGTGGGGATGTACCTCAGGTGAGATGAAGGGAAGAGGAACAGCATAAATACTTAAGTACAATAAACAAAGACACAAAGTTAAAGATTGCATGCTGGGAGATATTTAACAACCTCGTTGATGGCAGGAAGTTGTTGTGGTTAATGTGATGTCACTACTGTGCACCTGTGCAGCGGCATCATCGGGGAGCGGCTGCCCATCCGACTGTACCTGACGGTGGGCATGTTGACCAGCGGCCTGTTCACCTGCCTGTTTGGACTGGGCTACATCTACAACATCCACAACCTGGGCTTCTATATATTTGTCCAGGTGAGACGCATCATGATGTTTTTCAAGAGTAAGACGTTAAAGCACAGTCGGTATATTATGATGTATGTGGCGAGGTGTGACGTCACCCGTTTGGAGCCAGGACCTTCCAAATAAGGAGTGCGGGATGTCGCCTTTCACGCTCTGGAAACACGCCCCGCTACCTCGGGCTGCACACTTAGACTAACATTAGCTGCTTTAGCTAAATTGTGCTAACAGAGCAGGTATCATAACCAAGTAATTTAACTTATTAAACTTAAATCGTATAAGACAGCTGAGGAGAGCAGCAGGTGAGCCAACTGTCAATCACAGCTGTCAATCAACACCCACACAGCAGATATCAAAGCTGCTATCAGTCTTCAGATCTTATTAACAGAGCAATAATACAGCACACGTATCAGAGGGCCTGAATTTATAGATTGAGACCAGAATGACTCACTGAAAACAATGATTGACTCAGTATTTCTGGAGAGAAGTTGGAGCATCTAGAGGTTCTCGATGGCATTTTTGTTATAAGTAAAATTCTCTGTATATCTCTGTTTAGGGCAGAGGGTCAACTAGCTATTGTAACCTTGCTGGAGCTGGCAGGATAAAATATCTTTAAACTATATAACTACATAAGGAGCTGAATAATGTGGACGTTGTACCGGATCTGGGAAATGTAATTAAGCTAGTAACGTACTCTCCAACACTGCAAATAATCTGCAGTTTCTATGGACGAATGCTCAACAAAACACACATGTTGATTATTCTGGATCAGATTATTGCCTGCAGCGCTTTCGTACTACAGTACGTTATGTGCTACTGTTTCTAACACATCGCTGTAAAATAAAACCTCCTCATTCATCCTTTTTGTTCCAGGTGGCCAACGGCTTGGTCCAAACCACTGGCTGGCCCAGTGTGGTGACCTGCATTGGCAACTGGTTTGGAAAGGGAAGGTAAGATCTGATCAGAGTAACAGAGAAGTAATCAATCTCTCTCTCTGTCTAACTTTGAATACTGTGTCTTAAGACTAATCCTGCACAGTAAACCTTTAAGAAAACATGGTGTTAACAGAGTTGCTGTAGTGTTGGTGCCTGTATTCAAATATCTGTAAAGCCTCTAATAGCAGGTTTCAATCTTGTGCTTTTACATTTGCCTTTACAAATATAGATTTAATATCTACATACAGCTGTAAGTTCCTCACCAGTTCTCTGTAGCCTGAGCTTTAAGCCTCAGCTGTACTTCAGTTTTTGTAGTTTTCATTTTGTGAAGGGGCTGCAGGTGAAATATACTGAGTTTGTGTTAAGTTGGTCAATGTGTGGACTGTCACATGATGTCTGGACCCACTGATCTACAGCATTTCAATTAGCAGAGGTGTGTTTCTCTGTTGTAAGCCTGTTTAAACCAGTGAAACAGCTGGATTTTACCAGAAAAAAAACCTTTGAGAGGAATGAAATGATTTAAATTAGCTCGCAGGAAGACGTTGACTCACCCTGACGTGTGTGTGTCGCTGCCAGGCGTGGACTCATCATGGGGCTGTGGAACTCTCACACCTCAGTGGGAAACATCCTGGGCTCTCTGATCGCCGGCTACTGGGTCTCCTCCAACTGGGGCCTGTCCTTCATCGTACCGGGGCTCATTATCGCGGCCATGGGCGTCGTCTGCTTCCTGTTCCTCATTGAGCGTGAGTACAGCTTCACGGGACACTACACTGGTGTTGTGTGTGTGCAGGATTTAACTGCTTATACAGTTCTTCCTCCGTTCAGTGAGTCTCTACTAATAGTGGTATAATGGTTTGTACAAGGACAAAAATACATCTAGTTCTGAGGCCGTGTCCATAATAATATGTTTTCCTTTTAAAACGCTATGCTACGATACTTTTTGCTACGTTTACGCCTAGCGTCCACATTATTCTGGCGTTTTCAAAGCCCTAAAACAGAGACTTTTGAAAACTCTGCTGACCCTGTTTGAGTTTGAAAACAGTTACGTTTTAGTCTCGATGGGCGGAAACAGAGACTTTTTTCAATTCAATTTTATTTATTTGGGGCCAAATCATAACAAAAGTTATCTCAGGGCAGTTTTAATTTACAGAGACACAACAATTCCTCCATGAGCAGCACTTGATGACAGCGGCAAGTGCTTTAGAAAACGATGACGCAGGTCCGGTTCTACTGTGGTGCATTGCACCCTCAGTTTAATATTTTGCACCCTCAGTTTAATATTTTGCACCATCAGTTTAATATTTTGCACCATCAGTTTAATATTTTGCACCCTCAGTTTAATATTTTGCACCATCAGTTGAAATTTGAATAATAAATGCCAGACGCAGCGTGGTAGGTCTTAGACGTACAAACTGTGCAGATGTCTCCATGCACACCTGCTGTTTTGGTTCATGTATGTGCCGCAGTGCAACGTGCAAAAGTGCTGAGTGAAGGTGAATATAGATCAGTGGGTGTGATGATTTAATAAATACTCTCTCAGCCAGTCACATCGCTGCTCTCAGAGCTGTGAAACAGCTGAGCCAATCACAGTTAGACGTGATAACGACAGCTGAACAAACAGAAAGCTTTTCCTCAGGAAATGTCAACGCATCACGACATGAACACACATCACCACGAATCTGCAGCCAACGACTGATGGAGTAGTTTGTTTTCATCAGTTAGTTATTATAATAATGAGAGAAATACAAAAATAAGGAAATTGATTTTCTAACACTAGTAATTAATGTTACACAACAGCGTTTGCACTGCAGTGTGCTTCAAGAATAAAACATGAGAAGCTACTTTTGCTAAGAAGAAAGTTGGAAAAGAGGCTGATGAGCAGAATATGAAGTTATAACCGAGCAGTGTGATGTGTGTAGAGGTGTGTGTGTGGTTATACTGTAGCAGCCAGGTGGCATCAGGTGATTTAATGAAGGTAAACAGTGAACGGTTGTGTGTAACGGCGCTGCGCTCTGACGCGACACTTCTCAGAGGCTGCAGGTTCATCAACATATCAGTCCTGCTGCTTCAGATGCTGCAGAGATTTAATGAACTGAAGGAGAAGCTTTTCATACAGTATAAACAGCTGATATTGCACGCACATGCCCAGTGTGCATGAATGATCATGTGATGTGCACTTTAAGGCATGTTGGTATAGATGGAGATTTATTCTGAAACTTTAACGTTTGTGTGGACGGAGGTCGTTTTCGTTGTAGCCTGAGAGGAAGGAGTCGGCTAAGACAGGCTGCTCTTTGTGACTGTTTCCTGTGTTTCCTGGAGCTCTGAACAAAGGAAGCAACTGTTAATGGAAGATTATTATATTTAACCTCATGGTTTATTGTTTTCCCTCCAGATCCAAATGACCTGAAAAGTGTTTATGCTCAAAATGCTTCTCCAGGCAAGAGTGTGAGTACAGAGTCTCAATCTCCTTCTTTGTCCATGTTTTCCACATTATATCCATATATACAGTCTGTTTATCCTTTTAACTATCTGTTAAATACTGTATATACTGACAGATAATACTCTATGTGTCACTGTCTTCTCTATAAACACCCCTCATTATATACACATATACACTATTATATACACATTATATACACTAATATTTAGTGTAAATGCAGCATGTGAGCAGCGGTGAGGTGTGTGGAGGTGGGATTACATCAAGGATCAGCTCACACACACACACACACACACACACACACACACACACACACACACACACACCGGGGAGGAGGGATAATAGTAACTGACAGTAGTTCATCTTCACCATGTACCAAGGACACAAAGCATCACATCAGTACACGTCATCTACATGTGATTGTTCACAAATGAGATCCATTCATTTAATGTGTCCAGATAGTTTTATGGGATTTGTTGACAATAAGAGAAATATAGAATAACTTTGACACTTATCCTTTAATGTCTGTTAAAAGTAACTTGAACATGTGTGGATTATAATGTGTTTTTTTTTTTTTTTTTGGTCTCTTTAAGCAGGTTCCAGCTAAGAGTTGGAACGGAGTGAACGGACACACTGAGGTGTATCTGCAGTACAAAGACAACAAGCCTCAGGTGTGTGTCTGCTGCATGTAGATGTACACACGACTTCAAAGCCCCTGAAAACTTTATAACATGAAATATTCACAAACAAATGAACAGAAATCAAAGTTATTAAAAGAAAACTTTGTTAGATATAATTTATTTTAGGGTTTAACTTCCAAAAGCAAAGGCTAATAATAAAGGTGTTTGTGAGTGTGGTTTGATCAGACTTGACTGAAATGACTGATATATAGATGTATGTGACATAACTTTTTTCTTCTAGTAATAAGCTTATTAACAGAATGTTTTCAGGGACTTTAAAGGAAAAAATCCATCCACAAAGACTTTTATAAATGTTAAAGTTGCACCTCTTGTTTTCTTGTGGTGTATTAATGTTCCCACAGACAGTTAAAAAGTTGTTAAAATATAATTATTATATGATAGCAAAATATTTAAAGGATCTAAAATATGACCAGTAAATATTTCATTAAACATTTTCAGTAGAAATAAACTCCAGCTGCAAAAATAACTGTGTACATTAATGAACAACAGTGTGAGTGGATTTTCAAGCCCGACGCTGTAATAAATTCCTCTTTAACGTGTCATTTTTATCCATTCAGGTTTACAACAATTACAACGATAATGTTCAAAACCGCAAGGTCAGTTCCTTCAGTGCTTCCAGGTCTCTCATGGTGGATCAATTCAATTTTAATCAATTTTAAAAACACAGAATATCTGCGTAAAATATCACCTGTCAGCAGCTTTATCTCTAAAGCACCAGTGTCGGTGTTTAATACCTGTATTTATTGATGAGCAGGTTCAATCGAACGTTGTGTCAGATCAATGACAACAGTCCTGCTGTGTTCGGGTATATTGACGATCACAGAGAGTTTCTTAACAGCTACACAGTCTCTCACTCAACACAAAAGCTCAGTTTTCCCCCATAACCCTGGAAATCATCTTGGAAAAAAGCTCCTTTTTTGGGGTGTAAAAGTTAAAGTTGCACCTCTTGTTTTCTTGTGATGTATTAATGTTCCCACATATAGTTAAGAAGTTGTTAAAACATAATTATTATATGATAGCACATTATTTAAAGGATCTAAAATATGACCAGTAAAAATACAACACCACACTCCAGCCATATTAACAAAGTTCCTCTTTAACGTGTCATTCTTATCCATTCAGGTTTACTACTGTTACGACGATAATGTTCAAAACCGTAAGGTCAGTTCCTTCAGTGCTTCGGGGTCTCTCGTGGTGGATTCAGCAGCGGTCGGGGTGTCAGGTTTCAGGTTTCGGGGGGATGCTTGGTGAACAGAATCATTCTTAGGCTGAATCTAAATGTCCAACCTCTGGACCTGAAGGGAAACTTAAGCCACTTTCTGCATTAAAGTTTGTTTCCAGGTGTTGGGGAGTAAAATACTGACGACCTGACACACAGTGAGTCTGAGTGTCGCGTTACTAAGAGACGATCTAGTTGGAGAAAAAACTCCATTGATGATTGTTTGGACTAGTTTATTTAAAAGTGTGAAGTCCTTAATAACAAACCGTCTCCTAGAAATGACATTTAACTGGATTTGGCAGTTATGTTTTGAGGATAATTGTAATTGCTGCCTGTATTATTGTCACTGACAGTGTTTTTTCTAGTGTAGGAGCTGCTGCATATATTATAAAATGTGTCTGTAGTACAGGACTTTCCACATGTGAAATCTAGTAAATTGCTTCATGTGATGATGAAGCTGAAGAGTTTAAAACAGAAACCTCTGTAGCTCCTCATCTGTGCTGGATGCTAGCAGCTCCAGGCTACATTAGCCGCTACTAGCATAACACACCACAGTCTTCCAACCAACTGTCAGAGGTTGTGTTGCATTATGGGTAATGTAGGCGCCAGGTTGTGACAAGGATAAAATTGTGCAGAATAAAAACGTTGATATCTCGGGTTCTGCTGCATCGATTTTGATCCTTTTTTAAAACTTTCCATCCTGAGTGACAGAGTGAAATGATAAATCTGTGGAGGAGTGACTTTGATCATACATACTATGACATGCTCACTGTTAAGTTTGCGAGTGTGCGATGACTCCAGAAGTTTGCAGACTTGGTGAATTGTGATTTTCAGCTCTCGAGCGTCAGCAAGTTCAGGAAAGTCCAGACATTCTGATTCAGCCTTGGTTTCTTCAACCTTCTTGGATTAATAGTTGGGTTGGGTTTATTACATGCAGTTTTATCTTTCAGTCACTTGATGTATTTGCTCTACATGGTAAACCCTGCCCATCTATCACCCCAAACAGGTTCTGAATTCAAGTTCTAATCCTTAAAGTTTTCATTAAATTAAACCCAGTTTTTAATGATATCTATGCTTGTCAGCACTGATTATTTATACTCCAGTTGCTCTTCTGTTATATTTCTGACAAAGAGTGTTTGTTGTAGTGTTAAAGGACAGTTCACAGTTTTTCTAGTCTGTTTTAAACCAACAGGTGTCCATATGAACAGTGAAAGAGGTTTTCCTCGCTGTAATCATTCCTCCTGTTCATACTGGATATTAAAAGATCCTTCAAATGTGCTTTCAATGGAAGTGATGGAGGCTAAAATCCACAGTGTGTCCACACAGTCATTTAAAAGTCTGTGTGAAGCTTCTATTCAGCTTCAGCAGTCTGAGTTAGTCATATCAAGTGGATATCTGACACATTTACAGTCTTTTTAGCATCAAATTCCCTCTTTGTGTTTCCTCGGACAGTGTTTCCCTGTTGAGCTGCAGGTGGAAGTATAGTAACAAAAAGAGGAACTTTGGCACTAAAAAGACTGTAACGTTGAAAGATATCTACTTGATTTGACTCATTTGGACGCTGAAGCTTCATATTAGCTTCAGATAAACTTTTAAACACATTTTTGCACAGAAGGACTGTGGATTTAATCCTCCATCACTTCTATTGTAAGTGGATCTTCTAATGGTCAGTATGAACAGGAGGGATGATTACAGCAAGAAAACGACTGTTGTTCTACGACATACTTGTGAAAATTGTGAATCGGTCCTTTAAACTACACTAACGTCACCAAATCAACCAGGACTGAAATCTTAAGGATTATAACTTTTAATGTTGGAAAATGATGTTTGACACAAGTTTGTGTTGAAGAATAACATGTTTTCTCCTGGAATGAAGGCGGGTGTTGTGATTGTTTATACAAAGGATGAAATCATCAAAAAATTCTAATCACAGTTTGACTGAATAACTTTGGTTCCTTTCTTTCAATTATCGTGACGCTTTCAGTGATGTTTCTCTTCAGATTAAAAATCACTAAAACATCACAAAAACACTCATCGTTACTCTGATTGATTGGCTCTCGGCTTCCCTTCGTTCTTCCTCCATCACTGTAACAGCTGATCATCCACCTGCTCGTCTCTCCTTCAGAGTTACGACACCGAGCTGTTGTTGCCGCGGGATACCGTCCGTGTCCCCGTGCAGCCCGTCGTGGTGGTGAAGAACGAATCAGAGCCGTCCGCCATCAGCTTCATGGGAGCCCTACGCATACCGGTCAGTTACACTCACACACTCACACACCCACACACACTCACTCACACACACTCACACACTCACACTCACACACACACACACTCACACACACACACACTCACACACACTCACATACACACACACAAACACTCGCACATTCACACACTCACACTCACACACTCACACACTCACACACACTCACA